>NW_022589759.1:3169057-3249669 GCF_004348235.1 Phoca vitulina | reverse complement strand
TTCTGTCCCCCGTCATCCTGTGGAGTGTGTCACGGGCTGGAGTTGGATGGCGTGTCTCCCATGTGCCTTCTGACTTGTCCTTCTGTCCCCCGGGGCTGGACCTGACTCAGGGTGTGGTGGGGGCACTCCCAAGGGGGCCATGTCCCTCTGGCCATGTGTAGCAGCAGGCGCTCCAGTCCGCCCCATCGAGTCGAATCTTCTTGGGCTTTCTCTTTTTTCTTCCATGTTTATTGTTACTGTTTATTTCAAAACCGTTCCAAGCTTACAGAAACATATTTCAAAGAGTATTTAGAAGAACTCGTGTGTACCCTTCATCCAGAGACTCCCATTCAGGTTTCCCAGCAGGTGGGACCCCTTGTTCCAGTCACAGGCTCCCTATGGCAAGCCCAGTCCAGGGCCACTCATTGACCGGTCTTCAACATGGAGATTCTTGGGCTTTTCCTTAGCATTCGCAGCCTCGACATGTTTGATATTACAGACTAGTCTTGAGTCACATGCCTCTCAGTTCAGATTTGTCTGATGTTTCCTCACGAGGGGATGAAACCTATGCATTCTGGAAAATCACGGGCTTCTTCTCTGTACATCCCACTGGGGCAGGGTTGTGCATGGTGGTCTGTCCAGGCCGGGGGCATTACCGTTGATCCCTTGATTACAGTAGTGTCTGCTAGGTCTCCCCATTGTGAAGTCACTTCCCCACATTTGTATTTGGTGAGTCTTTTGGGGGGAGATAACTTTGAGACCATGTAAAATCCAGCTCCCCGCCACTCTCTCACTAAACTTAGTGTCCTTGAGTATTTCTTGTTTTAATTAATCATTCCTGTTAGGATTGCCAAATGGTGATTTTTTAATTCCACTGTTCTGTACAGTTGTTGGCATTCTTCTGTAAGAAAGAGCCTTCTCTTATCTTACACTCATTCATTTATTCCAGTCACGTCTGTGGGTTCCTTTTCTTTCTTTCTTTCTTTCTTTTCTTTTCTTTTCTTTTCTTTCTTTCTTTCTTTCTTTCTTTCTTTCTTTCTTTCTTTCTTTCTTTCTTTCTCTTTCTTTCTTTTCTTTCTTTCTCTTTCTTTCTTTCTTTCTTTCTTTTCTTTCTTTCTCTTTCCCTTCCTTCCTTCCTTCCTTTCTTTCTTTCTCTTTCTTCCTTTCTTTCTTTCTTCCTTTTCTTTCGATTTTATTTATTTATTTGACAGAGAGAGACCCAGTGAGAGAGGGAACACAAGCAGGGGGAGTGGGAGAGGGAGAAGCAGGCTTCCTGCTGAGCGGAGAGCCCGATGCGGGGCTCGATCCCAGGACCCTGGGACCATGACCTGAGCCAAAGGCAGATGCTTAACGACTGAGCCACCCAGGCGCCCCTCTTTCTTTCTTTCTTTCTTTGAGAGAACAAAAGAGAAAGAGCATGAGTGAAGGGGGAGGGGCAGAGGGAGAAGCAGACTCCTCGCTGAGCAGGGAGCCCAACGTGGGGCTTGATCCCAGGGCCCCAGGACCCCGAGATCATGACCTGAGCTGAAGGCAGACACTTAACTTACTGAGCCATCCTGGTGCCCCCTGTGGGTTCCTATTCTATTCAAAGCTCTGTTTTCATTCTCAACTACACATGCTTTTCTGCAAGCCACTCTTGTCACTCCACATTTGGTGACGGAGCTTGTCCCATGGACAGCAGAACCTCGGACACCTCGCTCCTTCGAAGAGTGGCCTTGTTCTCTGTGGCAGTTCTACTGACGGTCCCTTCATCTGCCTCCGATTCCCCCAACAACACTGCAGGGATATCCTTTGTGCAGGGACCCCGTTCCCTCATGGGAAGCATTCTATTTTAGAAAGCTCACCTTGCCAGCAATTTCTTCCTTCTTTCGAACCCAAATGTACCTTTTTTGCGCTTCCTGCTACCCCCACCCCTCCACCCAGGTCTCAGTTCTGCTCACAGGAGCCATGGAGCCCTGAGGTCAGATCTGAAGCTTGTCCACCCTGCAGGTCACGGAATGGGCGAAGACGCCCCAGGTCCCCAGCCCCCCTTCTCCGGGGGCACTCCGGGGTTCCTCCAGCTGCCCTCCATCCATGGCCTCCAGCGCCTCGCCAGCCCCTCTGGTCACAGGCTGTTCTGTGGGCCTGATGTCCAGAGTGAGGGCAGGCCTCCCGGTGGCCCGACTGGAGGGGACGTGTAGGCCTGTGCGCTCCCGTCTCTCGGGCGCCAGGCCCTCCTGCCTGATGTTGCTGCTGCATTTGGCAGCTGCACCCGCTGCTGAGGCGGCTGAATTTAAGTCAGCAGGAGCCCTGTCCACGGGCTCTAGCCCTGTGTCTGCCGTGCAGACGGCTGCTGCCCAGGCCCTTTCCTGTCCGTCCCCGCCTTTGCTCGCACCACAGTCCCGGGAGCTGGCGTTACGCCCACGTTTACAGACGAGGCCGTGAGCCTCTGTGGGCTTATGCCAGAGGTCCTCATGCAGGTGGGCACCCTCAAATTAGGACGGGGTGCAGGGCCCTTGGTCTGAAACTCATTTCAAAGGATTCGGGGTGGGGGAGGGTGTGGGAGGCAGAACCTAGGAGAAGAGTTCAGGAGCCTGGGGTGGGAGCAGAGGAACAGGGGCAAGGGAAGGGAGAAATTTCTGGAACCACAGGAAGGACGGCGTCATTTCCATGAGGTCTCCCTGAGAGGAGCAGTGATCATTGGGGAAGGGTTGCAGCCAGTCCCACAGGGAGGGGCAGCGGATAGAGGCCACCAGCCCTGTCCTCCCTCCCTCCAGTCTCCTTACTTGGCTTCCCCACTAGCTGGCCCCTGAGGCAGTGGAGGTTTGCCCATGGGGCCACCCAGGCCGGCCTTTTGCAGGTGGGAAGGAGAGGATGGGAAGTGGGTCTGGGGAGGCAGATGGAAGATTCTGGCACAGAAGCTTAGTGGATTGCCTGAGGCTTGAGGTGGGACTGGGGGTGGCTGTCTCACACCTGGTTCTAGGGATGGGTCTCAGCTCATTCCCCTTCTCTCTTCTTTCCCCCTGCCCCAACCACATGCGCTCTTTACATCCCAGCCACACTCGGCTCTGTGCATGCGGTCTAGTCCCCCGTCACCCAGCCCCCTGGTGGCGCCCTCCCCCACAGTGAGAGAGTGAGCTGCCCTCTGCGGTAGAGCAGGTGCTCAGAGAGGCTGTCCTCCAGACCTGCCTGGGGAACGTCTCCACCCCGGGGGGCTGGTCTCTGCTCCTCCTCAGCACATGGCTTGTCTGGAAAGAGCCGACTCTTCTGACGGATGGTGCTTTCCTACAGAGCAGGTGGTGGGAGACTCCACTCAGTTTATTCTCCTGCTTGATCTGCCTCACTGGCAAATGGAAACAGCATCAGGCTGATTATCAGTTAAAATTAAGTTTGGCTGGGGCGCCTGGGTGGCTCAGTCATTAAGCGTCTGCCTTCGGCTCAGGTCGTGATCCCAGGGTCCTGGGATCGAGCCCCACATTGGGCTCCCTGCTCGGCAGGAAGCTTGCTTCTCCCTCTCCCACTCCCCCTGCTTGTGTTCCCTCTCTCGCTGTGTCTCTCTCTGTCAAATAAATAAATAAATAATCTTAAAAAAAATTAAGTTTGGCTGTATGGAAGGAAGGCAGGAGGAAGGGAGGAAGGGAAGGAAAAGAGGAAACAAGGGAGAGAAGGAAGGAAGAATAGGGAAATAAATGAGAAAAACCGTTCTTTTCACTAGACAGATCATTTCTCTCCCACATATTAAAAAGAGAAAACTCCAGAGGTAGCAACTCCAGGCTGGTATGGCTATTGCATCCTCAAGTGTCTCCCGTGTGTTGTTCTGTCATTCCTAACACAGTGCCTTTGGGGTCAAAGATGGCTGCTCAGGTTCCAGCCATCAAGTCTGCATTCCAGCCAGCAAGAAGAAGAAAGGAGGAGACAGAGCCACCCCCTTTTTGCTTTGAGGAGGATGCATGGAAAGAATGAAGCACACTTCAGCTTACATTTCATTTGTTTAAAAAATAGCTTCTTTTGTTGAAAAACACTTCTGCAAGGATGCATGCCAGATTTTGACTGTGCATACCTCAGGGGATTGGGATGGGTGGTGCTCCTGATTTTTGCCCGATGATAAACTTCATCCTTGCCAGGAGGCAGATCCACGAGGGTGCAGCTGGAGTCCAAGCTAGTGAGCAATAGGGAGCTGTACGAGGCAAGGAGAACAGGAGGCGTTCTCCGCGGGGGAAGCAGGTGGACCTTCGGCTTGCAGAGGCTGTTGTACGGGAAAGGAGCTAGGAACTAGGCTGGCCGTGGGCCCTGGGTGGACGGTCCGGGGCAGATTTCAACCCCATGTGGTAAAGCACTCTGGTCACAGAAGTTTTCGGTGAAGCAACTCGATGGGTTTCCCGCAGGCATTTGGGTGGGAGGTCAACCTCCTGCACCTCCGCGTACTTCCGTGGACGGGGAGCTCAGTATCTTCTGGTGCACCGAGGAATTCCTTGCACACTTGGAAAGGAGGGGAAAAGGAAATCTGCCAGCAGGGCCAAGCCCTGAATGCCACACCGGGTGATCATTCATGTTTGGGTTGTGTGTGGTCACTGTGCTAGACGCTGTCCCCAGAGCCCCCCAGGTGTCCTCTCGCACAGCCCTCCAAGCCTCTGTACCCTGAAGCTGAGCACACAGAGGTGGGCAGCAGTCTGCCGCCCCACCCATGTCCACAGCTGGTGGGTGGCAGGGCCAGGATTGGAACCTGGTCAGTCTTGCTGGGGTCTGGCCTGGCCATCTGGCCAACTGGACTGGCGTAGAGACAGGCAGGCAAAAGGTCAGATGTGGTTTCCACACCCACCTAGCTCAGAGGGCCACACCGAGGGCGTTGGCAGAGCGAAGAAGGACCGGCTTCCACAGGGCAGGGAGGGACTCAGCCCGCCGTGGAGTTGGGAGAAGGGAGAGCCCCTCTCTTCAGGAGGAGCCCAGGGCAGTGGGGGTCAGCTCTGCCCCTGGTGCTGCTGCAGGCCCCCCACCAGAGACACCGGTCCCCTCGTCGCAGGAGGGGAGGCCCAGACGTCTCAGCAGGGACTGTCTGGCCCTGAGCCTGCCAAGACACTATCTAGGGCTCGGCTTCCCATGCAGACTTATCTAGAGGGGGAGACTGCAGGTACTGTGGATAAGCACGTGCCTGTGCCATGACCCCCCGACCTTTCAGTGCCGAGACGTGCACGTCTCCTGTACCAGTCTAGCAAGTGGGGGTCTGTACTTGTTCTGAGACCAGCAGACCCCTATGGAGAAGGAGTACTGGGATAAGGGGACAAAGCCCACCCCAAAAGACCTTCTGCAGAGGGCCACCTGCTCTCCATCCCCCCACCCCAGGGTCCACATTCCAGATCCTTCTTTGCAGGGGCAGGTGCTGCCTGTTGGGTATCAGGTTGAGGCTGTGGAAACTGCTTGCTAGCATTGCCCCAGCTTTCTGGAGGGTGGGGCATCCCTTGCAGGTGCTGACCAGAAAGTAAGGGCTCAGCCAGGAGAGCCACGGTGGCTGAGTACCCACCTCAGCGGGCCTCCGCAGACTCAAGTAGCCCTTAGCGCCTGCACGCAGGGAGGTGGGGTGTGGAGGGAAGAGGAGCAAAGAGGAGTGGAGCCAGTTCTCCAGGGAAACCGGGTGGCAGCCCTGGGCTTCTGGGCCCTTCCCCTGAGCCCCCTTTGCTGTGCCGTGAAGAACATTGGTTTGGAAGCCAGAAGGGGTCCGGGAGCTCATCTAAAGCAATCTCTCATTGGACAGATGTGCAGAACACAGCCCAGTACCTGCTGTGGCTTCTTCCTGCAGGGGTGTGCTGGAACCAGTGGGCCAGGGGCGTGGAGAGCTCTGATTTCCTAGCGCTGGCCCATCCCTGTGCCGTAGATGCTCCCACTGTGGCCCAAGCTGCCAATGTGGCATCACTGAACGTGGCCTTCGAAAGAGCTGAGCCCTACCCCGCACAGTTCCTGGTGGTCTAGAGACCCCTAATCGGTGAGGGCCACTTACTCTTCCGCTCTGCACGAGCGTGGGGCAGGGGGGAAATTAATCCCTACCCCGGGGAAGCCTCCAAATAAGGGTCCTTCAGGACGTGAGGACACATGGCACACGGGAGACCGGGCAGGGCAGCACGGAGGTCTGAAGCTACCCCAGGACGGCCCCGTGTTGCAGGAGGCAGCCCCAGCCACTGTGTCGTCGGGCGGGGCGGGGTTTGGAAGGCACTGTCGCGGGCTGCAGCGGCCTCTCTGACACTCGGGAATCATAGCCCCCCGTCGGAGCCACTGTCAGGATCACACCGAGTCAAATGTCTGTAAGGCTCTCAGCTCTGGAGCTTACTTCAAAGGTCACTGTTGAAGGAGGCTGGGAGCACCGGCGGCTCACGAACAGGCTCCTGGCTCTTGGGACCAGGTGAGTTTCTAGTCGATTCAGAGTGAAGGAGTGACAAAGTCAAGAGTGGTTCTGTCTTCAACTTTGGAGTCCAGACTACTTGGAAAAGCAGGAGAGAGTGTTATTCTGAGAATTTGTAACGAAGTAAAATTTCGAGTAAAGGAATTAAAAAAAAAAATTCTGTCTTTTGAAGAAAGGAAAATGGAAGAAAGCCGCAGACGTTAGGTGTTGCAAACGCCGGAAGGAGCATCCATGTCCTGGGTGTGTCCTCGAGCTGGCGGGTCCGTCCCCATCTCTGGCACCTGCGGGGAAGGCTCTCGATCCTGGGGCCGAAGTGCTTTGGCGTCCGAGCGGGCCCTCAGACTGGATGTGGAAATGGCCCTTGGCGGTGATGTAGCTTGGGACCGTGACTCTTGGCAATCAGGAACCCGGGAGACCTTCAGTTCCACTCCCTGCCCTCCTCGGCGGTGGGGCCTTGGCCCCCAGCTCCTTGGCTTGGTCTCGGAGAGAGAGCCACAGGGGTGACCCACCCTGGTGACAGCGAATGAATCAGGCTGGACACCGGTGTACGGGGTTCCCTCCCGGATGGCTGGCAGCAGGCTCTCAGGGGCCACCGAGCCACGTTCACATATGGCTTCCAGAAACTGGAATGACTCCCCAGTGAACAGAGGTTGAAATCAATTAAACCTGAGGTCACACAGCGGGGGCAGCTCAGAAGACAGTGGAGCTCAAGCATGGCCCACAAACTCTGTTCTTGACCATGAGGACCCATTCCCACCCCACCCTTCCCAGTAAGAAATGTCACAGCTGGGTGGGTCCAGAAATGTCTCCAGAATGTTAGAAAGCAGTAGGCGAGGTGTTGAGTGTACCACTGAGAACCGAGCGGGTGGGGGTTCATGCATTACTGAGGGGCGGGCGTTGATGAGAGGGGAAAATGTTAGTCAACGGACATCTCAGGTGCGGGGGGGGTGGGGGGGCCACAAAGTGCAAGGCAGGTGCGGCTGGGCCTGTGCATGGGGTGGCGCAGGTGGGAGTGGAATGGGGGTCTCCCGCGGTGGGGCCCCTGTGTCAGCACTCGGGGCATTTGTGTGAGCCTCGGAGGGCGTGGAGGAGGAGGAGGAGATCACTGGACCTGACCCTGTGTGTGGTTCCCAGTTGGGCCCTGGATGTGGTGTTGATCTTGTCCCCAGGCAGAGTCCCTGAGAACCGGGCTCCCCCACTCCAGCTGGGTTGGCCCGCTGTTTTTTCAGTTCCCCATTGGCCCCGCGTTCCCAGGGCTGCTGCTGCCCACCCCAGCTGGAAGCTTGGCCACACGGCCTGCAGTCCCTCTCCTGTGGCTGGCTCGGCAGCTGGGAGTGGGGCTCTGCGTGCCAGCGCCCAGCCCCACCCGGCTGGGGACATGGGTGCGGGCCAGTCTGGCCTGTGAGTGTGGGCTTTCAGGGGGCTGTGTGGTGAGGGGCAAGGCGGGGGTCCCAGGGCTGCCCAGCCTGAGCTGGGTGCGGCAGTGGCTGCCCCTCAGCCCCCTCTGAGCCTCCGCGGTAAAGTCAGGATCGCAGGGAGGCTCAAATGGAACAAAATGTGTCAACTCCTCACACCAGGTGGTACCCAGAAATCGACTCGCTTCCACCTTCTCTTTGAATGAGCTCCATGGTCCTTCTCCCCTTCCCTACTCTTCCTCCTTCCTTCCTCACTGCACTCCCCAGCTCCCGCATGGAGGACATTGGGCTGGGTCCCCCAGGCTCTGCTGCCACAGAGCCGGGGCCCCATGGAGGGGGTTCCTGGGAGATGCATTTCCAGCTTCCACACAGGCACTCCCAGGCCCCTGACCAGGACCCCGCCTGGTTCGGAGGGAGTACTCGGGTTTGCTGAATGAAAGGATCCGATGTGGAGCCCCAGCCAATGCGGTGGCCGTGTAGGGCAAAGAGGAGGTGCCTTTCAGAGGAGTCCTTCTGTGCCATGCCAAGCGGCCAGCCGTAGACACACTGCCCACTCCCAAAACTCGGGGTGACCACAGGCGTGACCGAATTTGAGGGATGTCAAGCTCAAAAGCTCCCTGCCTGTGTGACTCAGGGACGATTCTTTTTTACTGACAAGTTAGAAGCAAGAAATAGTCCTAAGTCCCAGGGACAAGACTTACTTGCCACTCTCCTTGGGACATTCCATGTCTAAAGCTCCTTCCAGATGTTCCCAGCCTGGGCAGGAGGACCTGTCCCCCAACACCTCGTAGCATGGACCACAGGGACAGTGAGCCCACTCCCATGTCCACAGGCTGGTCAAGGCAGAGCTGGGCATGTGATTCTGCCCCAGTCCAGCAGCAACTCCAAGGAGAGAGAGCAGGCGGGATTTCAAACTGCGAGGGTGGGCAGTGTTGCTCGGCGGTCTCTAGAGTGTGAGTGTCCTCAGGGAACCTCGGTGGTCGGTAGTGCTCCCTGAGTCCTCACAGAGGGCCAGATCAGCACCCTTGGCCTGTAGGATAATCTGGAGCCACTGGGGAGAACGTGGCCCTATTCATGTGTCCCCACACAGCCTCCAGGTTCTTAATCTTCCCCATGACGACAGTTAGGGCCGAGCCCCTGGTCTGAATGGCCACCACGCATGCCCCCAAATCTCCACGCTGGCTCTGGTGCAGCAGCAAGCTGGGGGAGGGCTTGGTTCTAGGTCCGGCTCATGAGACCATCCCTTTTCCTTCCCTCTTCTCGCCCAGGGAGTTGCCCTCCACCCCTCCACCCGGTCAAGACTCCTCACCCTCCAGAGCTCAAGGAAACCTTCTCCCCCACTCCCAGCTGGGGAAAATCCTTCTCCCCAGATTTCTGGAGGCACCACTGTGCAAGGGAAGGAGGGCTGAGCCGGGCTCCCATCCCCACCCCACCACGGGCTGGCAGGGGATCCTGGGAAGAGCATTTTGCCTGTTGGAGCCCCATTTTCTCATCTGCCAAACAGACCGAGTGTGGAAATGCACAAGGCATTTTCGGGGGGATCACGGGGCCACAGGGCCGTGGGAGGATGCAGTGTAAGAAGGGGATGGGAAGGCAGGAGCCCCAAACTAGCCCAGCTAGCCTGTTCCTCTCCCGTGTCACTTTGGGAGAGTGAGTTCATCTCCTTGGGCACAAAAATCTCCCAATCCTTTGAATGTGGGAACAGAAGACCTAAGCTCCCTTCTGGAGCTTTGGACATTGTAAAGTATTTCTCACATTGGGCCTCTCTGGCGTTGGTCCCTTATCAGATTGTGAATCATCCATCCACCTGTCTGCATCTCCAGCTTGCCCTGGGCCAGGGATGCTGTCATGTGCTTTGTGGGCATGTATGTGATTTAAAATCTGCCCTGTGGTGTTAAGATTCCGAAATCTGTCTTTGAAATTTTGGTCACCCTGGACAAGTGGTTTGGGAGTGAAGACTTTTTTCTTTCAATTCTAATACATAGAATGTAAAAATATTTTCCCACGCATGAGCAGCCTTTTCAAAGCTTACCTCCATGTGGTTAATCCCACCCGATGGCAGGAAGCCTGGGTATTTATAGTCTTTACTTTCCTCTGGCCTCTGATGACTGAGAACAAGCCCCACTGGCAGGAAAGGCTGTCCTTTGACCACTTATGTGGACTTGGTCTGTGTCAGCTAACTTTGTGAAGCTGGGTGTCAGGGCTTCTGCCTCTCCCAGAGCAGAAGTGACTGATTGATAGATTGGGCATCCACATGGTTGATTTTGAAATCATGACTCAAGCCATTCACATGGCAAGTCAATTGATTCCCCTTTGCACAGGGTAAAAAAGTCTCATGTGACTCTCCTTGATATACCTGCAGCTTGGGTAGAGCTTTGCATGGTGCAGGATGCATCCTGCTCACACATTCTGCTCATCGGGGTCGGCGTGGGAGTGTGGTGTGGCTGCACCCGCCGAGGGCTGCAAACTAGTGGCTGGAAGCAGCAGGAGTGCGACTTCTCTCGGCTCCCGAGGCTCCAGGGAAGGGCCCTCGCTTGCCTGTCTGCATCTTCTGGTGCAGTCCTGGGTGTTTCTTGGCTTGTGGGCCCATCACTCCAGCCTCCGTCTACACCATCTCTCGGCCCTTGCCAAATTTCACTCTCAGGGCACCAAGCATTGGATTCAGGGCCCCCCCTACTCCAGCATTACCTCATCATCACTCGATGGCTTCTACAAAGCCCCTATTTCCGAATAAGGCCACGTCCGTGGGTACACCACGTCCACGGGTAAGGGGGTATGGCTTGAACACATCTTTTCAGGGGATGCAATTCTACCCACAACAAAGAGAGAAGCTGCTCTTGTTTTTGGTAATTGATATAGCTTACACTTGGAGCTCATTAGTTTTGGAAGTCCCATCCAAAAGTGTAACAGAGCTCGTTTTATTTATTTATTTGGTTGTACCTGTTCCTGTGATAACTCCTGGGCCACTTCAGGTCTTCCTAGTTGTCCTTCGTTTGTGGCCTCTCCTGGGCCTGTGTGTGGCTGGATTTCTAAGAACGTGGTCTTCTTCTTCCCGGTCCTCACGCACAATGCCCTTCTTCCACCTTCCAGGGGTGTGTTGTGTGGAAAAAGCGCAAGGCTAACCTGTGTTCCAGGACTGGCTTTGCCTCTGTAAAGGGGCAGGCACGCGGGCAAAGTCTGGGGGAGCACGCGCCAGCTTCCAGAGCCCTCTCCCGGGGGTCACACAGCAGGGTTGTGCACCTGCGATGCCCGTTAGGGGCTCAGCCCCCGGGGCGCCTGGGGGGGCGGTCACGTGAGCACCCAAACCCCAGAGTCCGGGAGGAAGGCAGGGGTCCTGCATCACCTACACTGTTTGCACAGGGAGCTCCTCTTACCATTTCTGCGAGTGGGGGACCCTCCTTGAATCCACGCACCCAGACACCCGCAGAGGGGCCTTTCTGGGGCCTGTGTTAGCTGTGTGAGCTCGCTTCCGCAGGGCGGCCCTGCCCCGAACTCTTCTGCTGCTCCCTTTGGCCTCCTCATGACCACACTGCTTCAGGGCTGTGACTTTTGGAACTTCCCACACACCTCCCAGAACCCCGGCACCTGTCCCCTGACCCTCCCCTGCTCTATTTTGGGGTCTTCAAAGTCCTCACAGCGAAGGTGTCGTTTCGCATTTTTATGTGTCTTTCCTTGCACGTGTCGAGCTCACCACAGCCCATCTTCTCTCGGGTGCCCCCCCCCCAAAGATTCATTCTATCGGTGTCAGTGTTTTTACTGTGGGCTTCTTAGAGTAGAAACAGTGATTCCAGATCGGTTATAAATCGCTTGGCCTCTATGTTGCTGCTCATGGTCTTCAGTATTTCAGGTCGTGGAAATGTCTGTTCGTTACTCTTGGCAACTGTGCCCAAGACACGGCGTATTTGCCCAAACGCGCTCTTGCGGGTCCCTGCTTTTCTGCACACCCCGCCACTGCACTCTCCCCCCACGTGGGTCTGCAGCCCAGAGCCCTCGTCGGGCCGTGTCCTGCACCCCTGCACCGTAGGGAGCAGTGCGCTCCACTGAAGCCCCCCGCCCCTGCCCTGAGGGCTCTCCGCTGCCCTCCCCTCCGGGCCGATTTCTCAGGGCTGGGTCTTCTCTCACTGTTCAGGTGCCCGTGGGTCTGAAGCTCGCGTGCCCTTTAACCCCAGTGTCGTTCAGAGACCTGGACGGGGCTGCTGACGCCCGGGGCTGTAGTGAGCTTGTGTCTGGCTACTGATCTTGCCTGACAGGTTCAATAGTTGCCGCTTGGTGCGGCTTCCAAAAAGTTCCCACTCCTTTTTTTAAAAATATTTAATTTTGGGGCGCCTGGGTGGCTCGGTCAGTTAAGTGTTTGCCTTCGGCTCAGGTCGTGATCCCAGGGTCCTGGGATCGAGCCCCGTGTGGGGCTCCCTGCTCAGCGGGGAGCCAGCTTCTCCCTCCGCGGCTCCCCGTGCTTGTGCTCTCTCTCTCTGTCAAATAAATAAATAAAATCTTTAAAAAAAAGAAATTTTATTTTTAAGTTATCTCTGCACCCAACATGGGGCTTGAATTCACAACCCTGAGATCAGGAGTCACACGCTCTACCAACTGAACCAGCCAGCCGCCCCCCAAAGTTCCCACTTTTTAATTTCAGAGTGCTGTTGGAAGACTGAGGGGGAGGTGTCTCACTTCATGGAAAAACGTTTACCCTGAAAATAAATCCTGCATATTATTCTGCACTCTGTGTTGGTCAAGAAAGGCCCCGGCCCTGTGGTCAAGAACAACTGAGTCAAGGGTATGACCCTCATTTGACCGAGACCTTACTTGCACGCGGCTGATTTGTGAGGAAGCGTGGATTTCCTCTCCTGGCCAAGTTCCCACACATTCTTTGGACGCATCAGCGCGTGCAGGGCCCCGCTCTTCAACCTGAAGGAGGCCTTCTGCGTCCAGCTCATCAGCTCTGAGCTTGGCCCTTTGGCGGTTTGTAGCACTTTGTCTGACTCCCCATCCTCTCTGCAGCTCTCTGGCCCGTGTCCTTCAAGGCCTTGTCCTTGGATTTGCTCTCCAGAAAACAATCCCCATAATCTGGGCATCTCATCTTCACACGTTGTCTGCGGAGGAGGTCTTGGTCTTTGGTGGTCCTCCTTCCAGATGCTCTCTCGCGGTCCCTGTCCTCTCCTGCAAATATTTACCCAAGCCCTCCTGTGGGAAGGGCATGCCGGGCCACCCTCAGTCTGGGTCACAGAGCAGTCAGCGCGGCGGATGCGTCCGTGGGAGTAAGACACGTTCCAAATGACCCTGAGTCCAGGCCTCAGGCAGACTCAGAGTTAGTTTGGGAGAGTTCCGGTGGGACAGGGCTTCCGGTCCGCCGCAGTGCTAGTCCTTCTAGCTCCCCGGGCCCTAGAGTGTCCGTCTGGGGGGTTGCAGGGCGGGTCTCGACACATCCAGCACCCGCGTGAGGACTCTGTCCAGCAGAGTTGGTTGGAAACGTCCCGTGTGCCTGGCACTGCTCTCCACGTGTTGAGCAGACTTGGCTCCTTGCAACTGTTTTGAGGGTACAGGCAGGGCTCTCTGAGAAGGGTGATGGGGTGAGGGACCGTCTTTAGATGCAGCGGTTGCTGACGGTCTCAGCTGCAACCTGGACCCAGCAGCTGGAGAGTGGGCTTGGGAGGGTCCCAGGAGGGGCTCAGGAGAAGGCCCGAGCTGGGGTGGCGGGCCTCAGGTGTGTCTGAGCGTGAAGGAGCCACGAGGGCCTACTGCAAACAAAGATGGGGTGACTTCACAGACAGCCAGAGGGAGCCTGCAAATCCCATACTGCAGAGAGTGAGTGGGAAGGGAAACAGAAAAACCATCAGCAAATACTTGTTGGGGGGCCTAGACTGCGTGTTTAGGGCAGAAAAGCGGCCTGACTCCAGGGCGTGGAGGGAAGCCAGGTGGCAGAAAGACTGGGTGCTGGAGCTGGAATCGGCAGGTCCCTGCCATGAGGGGAAGAAGCAGGGGCTGCGGAGGCCCCTGGTCTCCTCAGCAGCAGTAGCTTGACTTTCAGTAGCGCTCCGTTTTGCTCTTAAAGGTGTGCCTGTTGGCCAAGGATGGACACAACAACCTCATTCAGAAGTGCCAGACACTGCAAACAGTCCAGGGGTCCCTCTACGGGAGAATGGGTGAGCAGACCGCGGTATTTTGTACAATGGGATGTTACTCAGAGATAGCAAGGAGCAGACTGCTGCTCCCCAGCAGCGGATGAATCTCAGCCAGGTACTTAGAGAAGGGGCCCACCCAGGAGCATCCAGGCAAACCTCAAGGATGAGGTGGGCTCGTTGCAGACCACCACGATTAAGTTAGTATCACAAGAAAGTGAATATTGCAGTAGAGTGGGTGAAATGAATTTTTTGGTTCCCAGTGCACATAAAAGCTGCATTTACACTCTACTGTAGTCTCTTAGCTGTAATAGCATGATGTCTAAAAAATGTACCTACCTTAATTTAAAAATACTTTATTGCTAAAAAATGCTTTCAGCGAGTCATAATCACTGATCACAGATCACCCTAACAAATAAAATGAAAAGGTTTGAAATACTGTGTGAATTACTGAAATGTGACACAGAAACAATAAGTGAGTAAATGCTTTTGGAAAAATGGTGTGGATAGACATGCTTCTCACAGGGTTGCCACAAACCCTCAGTTTGTAAGAAATGCAGTATCTGGGAATTGCCATAAAATGAGGTATGCCTGTATATGGTGTGAGGTAGGGGTCCAATCGCATCCATATGGATGTCCACTTATCCCAGCGTACTTATTCAAGCAGAACACAATGGAATATTATCTTCAAAGAGATGAGCAAATATAACTGTCAGGCTAGAACTATCACTATTGAGAGTGAATTATGAAACCAGGCATTGTAGATGGAGATGCAGAGAGGTTCACCACCACTGGCCTGCAGGGAAAGATGTAAGGGCTGTGTTCAAGAGTGGAAGATCTACCCAAATCTCAGCCTGATCCAGCAAGGACCCCATTCTTTTTTTTTTTTTTTTAATGTCATGACAAGTGTTCCAACAGCCCAATGGACAGGTCATGAGCATAGCCAGTGGTGAGTACCGGGGTTTGGTCTGATCGACCCTTTTCATGAGATTTTCATGCCAAGGCTGGGCAGAGCGTTGCTAGCTCAGGCACAGAGCCCTTGCTGAAGCAAGGTTTTCTTTACCTTCACAAATTTAGGACACCAGGGGGAATCTGCTTGTTCATGTCCTTCCTAAGTGGAAGGGAGAAGCTTTTACAAGAAATAACTTTTTCAGCAAATCCAGTGTATTTTTTTAACCTCTCATTTTTTTTTCTCCCTGCAATTGTGACATGTCTACATGAAATTGGCCACAGGAAGGAAGCCCTGTTCAAGAAGCTATTTTCTGAACATCCCTCTACACCCTGGATTTCACAACATGCCTACATTTAGGTGGGGAGACAGAGACTTTGTGCTCCCAGGACAGCTGAAGTTTGGGAGCCCAGGGCTGTCGTGAAGTACTTACAGCTTCTGGGTGATCCGCTCCTACAGACAGAAAAGGCAAGAATCAACAGCGTAATTAAATATTTATTTTGGAGAAAGAGACTTTCAGAGCAGAAAGTCTAAACGCTTCTGGAAATAAGCCTGAAGTCAGAGGTCAACTCAATGAGATTCCACAATGGGGAAGTTAAGCGTTTAGAGAAGGACTAGGGAAAAATAGAATGACCCAACCACTGGGAGGTACCAGTGACTTGGGACTGCTGCTTTTAAAAGTACCCTTCTGGCTTAGATGGGGAGCCCAGGGTCACCGTTTACAGCCTGAGGAGTGCGTAGCCAACACTGACAACTAACTCCAACGTTTGCGCTCCGCCGTCTGAAACAAGGGGAGTCACCCTCTCGTTTCCCCTTCTGTCTGGGCTCTGTGAACTGCACAGAGCTCGTATCAAGCGCTTGGCACATAACAGCGCTAACCCCTCAAGTTGTGCGCATGATCGGAACCACCCGACTTGTGCTCCTTCCTGCTGGGGGGGGGGTCACCTCCCTGCGCCTCAGCTGGGCAGGTTACCGCCGCCGTGTTCTGTGCCTCCTGGTGCTTCCCTTAGCTCGTGCCGTCCTCACGCCAGCTGTCTGAGGTGGTTACTTCTGTCTGTGGGCTGCAGAGGAGGACACAGGCTCGGGGCGGTCAGAGGGCTTTTGAGAAGGGCACACGGCAGGTCTAGTGGAGTGGGACATGACCACAGGTCCGCCGGACCGTGCTCTCGGTGGCTGAGCTCCCCTGTCCCCAGCACGGCGCCCCCTGCTCCGTGGGTGTGGCTGAGGTGGCCCGGCTGCCCTCCTCACTGGCGTCCTTGGAGTGGGACAGACTCCAGCTCGCCCCTGAGGGCTGCTCCCTCTGACCTGCCATCATTACCCCTGCTTTATTCACTGATGCGGCTTCAGAGCCTTAGGGATCTAGAGACCATCTAATTCAAACTCACGTTCCATAAGGAAACAGTTGCACTGAAGAGGAATACACGGGCTGGGCTGATGTATCAGTGAGCGTTGCTGGGTAAGAAATGACCTCCGGACTCAAGGCTTTAAAACAGCACTGACTTTTTCCTTGGGATTCTGTGGGTGGACTGGTGATCCCTTAGCTGGTCTCAGCTGGCTCACTCATGTGGCAGCTGCCAGCTGGGAAGCCTTTCCTCCCGGGCGTCTTCAAACGATGGTGAGTGCGTCCCAAGAGCGTGAAATAGGACCTGCCTCACCTTGGACGTCACATGTCATTCCTGCTCCACTGTGCGGGTCAGAGTTGTCCCAAGGCCCTCCCAGAGGCAAGGACTAGTCCAGCTCGTGGTGGGAGGCGCTGCAGAGCCACGGGGCTAAGCGGGGAGAATGCAGGGAGTACAACAGGCAGAGGGGGGTCATTATTCTAACATTGCCCGGATGATGTGGCCGATCCCTGGCAGAGGCAGAACGTGAACCCAGGACGTTCTAGGGTCCCATGGGCTTTCCAGGCGTCTACCTAATGCACTAATGGGCTTCTGGCTCCAGTCTGTCAGGGAGAGACTTTGTGTGTCCACCCGTCCACTCCAGACTGTGCCAAACAGTGTCCTCTCCCCAGCGATCCCACAGACAGCCACCATGCCACCTCCTTTCTCCAAAGCATCCTAGGATGGGAGGATTCTGGGTTCTCTCTCCCTCTCCCCAGAGGGGGCTCAGGTGGGGCAGTGGGATCAGGAAAGAGAATATGAGACTCCATTTATATTTCCATTTGCCTACAAAGGAGATTAGCTGCGCTAATGTTTAGAAGGGGAAAGACACTGACGCCTTCCCGCGGTCCTCATGTCAGGTGTCCTGAGTCCTGCTGGGACGAGAAGACCTGGAGGGAGGAGGAGACACTTCACAACCCAGACACAGGGTGGTGGCACGTTGAGAAGGTGCTCACGTGTCTCATTTAGTGGACGGAGGGTTATATTGTCTTAACACTTGGCGATATTTTGCAGTGAGATGGAGCACGGCCACAGAAATATTCTGTATGGCACAGACTCCCGCTGGCAGCGTGCTTTAAAGAGTGGCCCAGGGGCGCCTGGGTGGCTCAGTTGGTTAAGCAACTGCCTTCGGCTCAGGTCATGATCCTGGAGTCCCAGGATCGAGTCCTGCATCAGGCTCCCTGCTCGGCAGGGAGTCTGCTTCTCCCTCTGACCCTCCCCCCTCTCATGTGCTCTCTCTCATTCTCTCTCTCAAATAAATAAATAAAATCTTAAAAAAATAAAAAAAAAAAATAAAGAGTGGCCCAACTTAGGGATGACTCATATGCTTTTCCATCAAGGCGCAAGTTCTAAATTGCTGCTTTCATTTTTGGATGTGAGAAGTGGTCACCTGTAGATTGGTGTGATTTCTTTCCTTGTGATATACACGTATTATTTACCTTATAAATAAATATGAAAATACGTATGCTCCATCTGTCTCTTTGAAGTAGAAGACATTCAGACTGTGAAGAAGAACACTCTGGGGCATGTGGCTGGCTCCGTCGGTAGAGCCAGACTCTTAATTTTGGGGTCATGAGTTCAAGCCCCACATTGGGCGTGAAGACTACTTAAAATTTAAAAGAAATTTTTGAAAATGTTTGGCATTTTTCCCATTGTTACATGATTTCTGGGACTGAAAATGAAGAGGGCAAATCATAAAATATTGCTCATCTGTACATCTAAAACTTTGTGTGTGTGTGTGTTTTTTTTTTTTTAAGTGGGCTCCACACCCAGGGTGGAGCCCAAGGCGGGGTTTGAACTCATGACCCTGAGATCAAGGCCTGAGCTGAGATCAAGGGTCAGTCGCTCAACCAACTGAGCCACCCAGGTGCCCCAAGTACATCTAAAACTTTGGAAGCAGTATCTTTCATGTGCCACCTGCAGCATTTTGTTGTGTTTATTCTTGACTGTGAGTGACCTGAGGGCTTGCTCTGTGTCTACTCATCTTCCCGTCTCAGGACCTGCTAGGGCCTGGCCCGTGGGTCAGGACCTAAGTGTCCTTTGTGGCTAAATGGAGTTGCGTCCTAATTGCTTGCTGTGTGTAGAGGCCCCCGTGGTGAGTGCCCTCTAGAACCTTCTAGAAGTACTACAAGAGGCGTGAGCCCAGGGCAGCTTTATGCACGGCACGTATGTGCTCTCCACGCTTCATCTTTTCGTGTGGAGCTGTTGGCATAACTGACACAAGGGGGTGCCTTGGATAAACCACTCTTGTTCTGGGGGTCGAGTGAGAGGCTTTGTTCCAGATTGTTCTGTTCCCACCCCCTGGGAGTTTCCGGCTGAACCCCTGCTAGGAATAGGCCTGCTCAGCCGTCAGTGTGCTTCCTACTTGTGCATTGCACTTGGCACCTGGTGTACATTGCCTTGCTGTCCTCCCAACGGTCCCTCATTTTCCTGTTTTCTTGTCGTTCAAGGAATGGATGGGAGCGGAGGACATTTAAGGGCCTGAGCTGGTTTCCCGTGGCTGCCGTGATAAATCGCCACAAACCTAGCAGCTTAAAGCCACACAAATTTGTGGCTGCATAGTGTGGAGGTCAGAAGTCCCACGTGGGTCTCAGTGGGTGAAAATCAAGGTGTCAACAGGGCTGTGTTCCTTCTGGAGGTTCCAGGATGAACCTGTTTCTGGCCTTTTCCAGCTTCTAGAGGTGCCTGTGTCCCTTGCCTCGGGGCCACTCCTCCTCTACTAAGCCTGCAACCCAGCAACTTCCAATGTCTCTCTGACCCGGACCCTCTGCCTCCCTCTTCTAAGGACCCTGGCGATTACATGGCCCCTGAGCCATCCAGCACAACCTCATATCTCCAGGTCCTTAACTCAATCGCATCTCTGTCCTTCTCTCTTGCTCCCTCCCCACTTCTGTCCTTCCGAGGGACCCATAGGGTTTGTAATCCTGCATACACGCCCTTTTCGGAAGCTCTATCTGCTTGTTCATGGCTATGTTCCTGGGACTTAGAAAGGAATGTTGGCTAATGTCCTCAAATTGAACATTTCTCTCCTTTTATCCATCCCTATCCACTTGTAGGCCATGCATTTGTCCAGTAAGAGAGGGTGAAATACCGATACCACATCTAACCTCAGGGGCTTCCCAGCCAGTCTCGGGGCAGCATATGTGGGCAAGTACTGTGGCCTCTGCACGTGACATCGTGCTGTGGGCAGTGCCAGGCCTGGAGCCGGGGGTGTGAGCCCTCTGGGAAGGGCCTGCCTGTGGGCAGACCTGGCCCACATCTCAGCGGCGTCCTCTGGTTCTCCCAGTGGTCTAGGAACTGGAGGCTTGAGGAGAGAATGTCTGGGACAGCTGTCTGGGAGAGAGGAGAAGAAACGAGAAGGTGGGTATGGTCACTGGACAGCAGGAAGGCTTGCTGAGGGTCACAGGCCTCACGGACGCAGGTCCCCCTCCTGCCACGGTCAGCAGCTGGGTGGAGGATGGAGCAAGCAGAGCATGGCATTTAGCCAGGTCTAGTGTTTGCTGAGTGGGGAGCACTGTGGGAGCAGGTTCCCTTCCTTTTCTGCAGAGTGGGAGGGACCTCCCACTGTGGACTGAGGGTGCCTGGTTCAGAGGTGGGGGTGGAGGAGCTGAAGGAGCTTATTACATCCAGAACTTCCATAGCATTCCTGCCAGAGCCCAGGTCAACCGAAGTGTACTTTCCTTCAAGGCTGCCCTGAACTGTAGTCTGATCTCATGCACCCCACGGTGGGAGGTGAGGGCAGGTGGGGGCTGGACGTGAGCACCGAGCGCCAGAGGCTCTCTGTCCCAGCCCCGATCCCCCCACTAGGGACTCTTGTCTGAAGAGAGGACTTATGAACGATCTTCATCTTGAAGGCAAAATTCTCCCATCAGCATCGTCTTCATGCTTATGGCACACGTGTCTGCCATGTGCCCAAGAGATGGGGTTCACGACGTATGAGACCTCGAGACACTGGCTTTCTTAATGGAATCGATCAGCTGTGACAAGGACACAGCAATATCTGATATTTAACAAGCTCAGACCTAGGCATTATGTCGGAGCCCGGTTTGTCTTGGCCCCTGAAGGCAGGCGATGGGAGAAAACCAGGGCTCAGGGGTTTGAAGAGCAAGGCTGGTCTGTGTTGCTGGTTTCTCCTGACAGGTATGATCTCGATGTCTTTCATGGGCCACACTGTGACTCAGGCAACCCGAGGGACTCCCCCAGTTTCCTACTGCGGTAGGGCTTGCTGATGGGAAGTGGTGCCCGATCGTTCAGTTTCCTTTCTTGTCAGTTTCTTGCGAATCCTGCCACTCTGATACTCAAAGCTGGGTGGGGAAAAGCCCTTCCTAGGAATTTTTGGTGCTGCGGGCGTCTGCCCCTCAGCTCCCAGAGGGCCTGGGCGGTGGCGGGCGAAGGTGGGTGTCCCAAGGACACGTGGGTGACGCCTGGCACACAGGTCTTGGCTGTTCCCTGCCGGGCTGGCACTCACCCAGGGAGGACGGCAGTACCCTGTCATTTCAGAAGCCACTGGCCTGTCCTCGGGACCCTGTGCTGGGAGTGGTGCTGCGTGGGAGAGCTCTGCCTCGGCCGTTGTTGGGAGACACCTTTTCCTCTGAGTCCCTGCTGGAGGGCATGTAGGCTCCAGAACAGTCCCAAGGGGCTGACTGTGCCCTGGGGCAGGTTTGAAGGAAGTGGGGAGAGGGAAGAGGCGGAGCGGAGGGGAAGAGGTCTAAAGGGGACTGAAGCAAAGGGAAGAAACAAAGCTCAGTGGTTTTCAACCTGGCGCTTCTGCCCCTGGAGGACACTGGGCGATATGTGGAGACATTTGCGGTCGACACAACTGGGGGAAGGGGTGCCCCCAGCATCCAGTGGGTGGAGGCCAGGGATGCTGCTCAACCCACTCCTGTGCACAGGACGGCCCCACCACAAAGGACAATCTGGCCCCAAATGTCCACAGAGCCTTGATGTGACTCCCAGGACTGGCTGAGGCTGGAGGACAGGGACCCCGTTTGTCTCCAGCTGAGCTCTGCGGGAGAAGTCTTTTGACTGGGAACTTCTCCAGTGGAAAAAGCTCCCCTTTTTTTTTCTTGAGCTGCAACTAGTGTGTGTGATGTGGCCTTCGGGCAAATTGTGGAAATGGAAAAGTTAAGTTCGGTTCTCAGCCCTGACTCTGATTTTTTCCATATGAAGCATCCTTTTTGATTTCCCCTCATCCAGACAGGAGAGGGTATCATCGGTTATTGGCCCCTAGATACAAATGGCTGTCCACCCCAGGCCGCCTCCCTCTGGATAATCACCAAGCAGCCTTTTCTGCAGGTGACAGAGCGCCTTGCGTGGCCTCGGGAGGAGGTTCTAGGTGCCTGGGTGCAGCGGGGCAGCCCTATTGGTGAGGGCTCCCTGGTGACTGCTTACACCTGCCCAGCCTTGCTGAGTGTGTTTGCCGCTAACTGGGCTCTCACCACGGAGACTGGCAGCTTGCTGGCTGCCAACTGTCCTTTGAGGGCCCAGTCCCACGCAGGCTGCCTTCTGGCTTTGCATGGGACCCGGTGGGGATGGGGCGCAGGGGAGCTGCCTGGGCCTCTCTGCCTCGTCTAGCAGTGGCCTTCCTAGGAGCAATCTGAGGCCCTGCACTACTGTGGTGAGGAAAAGAAGTTGGAGCAGGAGCGAACCATCAGGGGGAGTGTGGTCTGGGCATCTAAGGAGGGACGGGGACCGGGACTCGTCGGGTGTGGGCGTTTGTGGGGAACAGCTTAGACACCCAGTGAGGCCGTAACTGTAAGGACAACAAGAGTGTCCTGGGGGCTGGAGCATGGAGCAGCACGCTTCACTGGGGACAAACAGTCGGGGCAGGTGCCAGGCCCAGTCTTGGGGTGCACCAAGCCATTTCTGAGGGTGTGATTACTTCTGGGAAGCTGATATCTGAGCTGTGCCCCTGGTCCATGGCCTTCCCTTCTCCCTTCCATGCGTGTCGCCCATGGTGGGTCCATGGAGGGCCCTTCTCTCTTTAAGACTGCCCTTGATGTAAATGTTGGCCAGGTGTCACCAGAAGCTGGAGCCTGAGGGCCGTGTGAGCATCCACCACCGGCTGAGGCTGCAGGTCTGTGGTGTGCACCGGGGAACGCAGCTTGGAAAGTACATGCTGATAGGGCAGCTGAGAGCCAAAACCCTTTCGAGCATGTGGTCATGCCCCTCTAATAAGTAGAAAAACCAAGAGTCCCCGCCTGGAGCTGGGAGAGCCGCCATGGTCAGGCTAGGGGACTGGGGGTGGGGGGAGGCATCGGGAAAACTCTGAAAATTCTGTACAATGTTTTGCTTTCACTCACCTAAACTTAGAGGAATCCTCTGGCAAAATGAAACTGAAATCTTGCTTTCCCGCTGACTGTCCTCCTGGTGACTGCAGTGTATGACTTGCCCTTGAGTGTAGACTGGATGCTTTTTGGGGTCATCTCTACGTATCATTCAGGTACAAGGAAATCCACCCATTTCAAGTGTACACTTCCTACGTTTTGACCAATGTGCGCAGCTGCGTAAGCACCTCAATCACACCTCATACCGTAAGGCGACATTTCCATCGTCCCAAAGTTCCCTCCCCTCATCTCCTCCCTCCAGCCCCAGCTCCCCGGCAAGCCCTGATCTGCTCTCTCTCTCTGCATTTGGCCTTTTAAAAAAATACTTGTTTATACCTGGAATCTTACAGTGTGTAGTCTTTTATGTCTGGCTTTTAAAACTTAATGTAATGCTTTTCAGATTCACGCACACTCTTGTGTGCCTCAGTAACTTGTCCTTCGGGTGGCTGAACGCCGCTCCTTGGTGCCTCTAGAGACACCACAATTTGTTGATCCATTCACCAGTTAATGGCCACTTGGGTTGCTTACAGTTTTTGGAGACTCCGAAGAAAGCTGCTATAAACATTAGATTACAAGTATCAATATGGACATCTGTTATCTGTTTTTTTGTTTTGTTTTTGTTTTTTTTTGAAATACCTGTAAGTGGAATTGCTGGGAGAGCTTATGGTTAACTCTTAAGGAACTGTCCAACTGTTTTCCAACGTGGCTGCGCCATCTTGCCTTTGCAGCGGTAGTGGGTGGGGGTCCCAGCTGCTCCCTGGTCCTTGCCAGCACTGGGTGTGGCCAGCCTCTCATTTTAAGCCCTTCAGTGACCACAGGGGCGTCCTTTGTATGTCCCTGAGGACCAGTGACGTTTCCATGGGCTTACTTGCCATCTGTGTATCTTCTTTGATGAAATGTCTGTTCAGATCCTTTGACCACTTTTTAAAAACTGAGTTGTTTTTCTTTTATGATTGAGTTGCAGGAGTTTTTTTATATATATATATTCTGGATCCAAGTCCTTTGTCAGATATATGTTTTGCAAATATTTTTTTGTGGCTTTCCTTTTCATTGTCTTAACAGTGTCATTTGAAGAGCAAAATTTTTAATGTTGATGAAACCCAATTTATCAAGTATTTCTTTTATAGTTTGTGCTTTTTTGTGTCTTATTTAAGAAAACTTGGGCTAACCTAAGGTCACTTAGATTTTCTCCTGTGTTTCTCCTAGAAGTTTCATACTTGTAGCTCTTACATTTATGTCTTAGGCCTTCTCTGGGTTCATTTTTTTGTATATGAGATGAGTCATGGTTCATTTTAAAATTTCCATACAGATACCCAGTCATTCCAGTACCATTAGCTGAAAAGATCATCTTTTCTTCATTGAATTGCCTGGGCACCTTTGTAGAAAATCAGTTGGCCATGCGTATGTGGATCTACTTCTAGATTCTATGCTGTTTTGATTTTATTAGAAAGAGTAAGACTAAAGTATAGTCCTCTCATGAAAACACATTCACACTTTATCAAATAATGTATTCATCTGGGATGCCGATTAGAGTATTCCGTTCCCCCTGAGGACTATAGTCTAATTTTGTGCAAGTTGGTGGTGTGCTTTGGCTAAAGCATTAGTAGCTGGGGCCCATTTAAATATCGTTAACTTATGCAAACAAATGGGCAAACCGGCCTAACGACTTTTGAGAATGAGATAGAATAATCTGAAATATATACCTTGCTCCTAGTTTGGCATTTCTTTCCCTTCTACAACCCCCAGCTCCTCGAGTGTCCAGAAACACCTCTGACTCAAACTTGGGAAGGTAGGTGCTGGTTTCAAACCCAGTTCTCCTTGTCACAGCACCTTAGGAACACTTCCTAATTTCCAGGAATATCTTACATTTTCTTTGGTTATCCAGATAACAGGTGTGAGTCCACCCAGGTGAATTTCTGTTCCTTGGCACAGTAATTAATACAGTTCATCAGTGGTAGGGGATCTCATGTTACACAACCTGTTCATCCCCACATTTCCATCTCGTGGCACAGGGACACGCACCACGCAGCGTGTAAGGGGAGAAAGGGAAAAGCACTTAGGTTCTTGCCACCGTAAAACCCTATTTTCATATTCCTATTTAGTCTTCATCACATGCATACAAACGTATAGATACTCTCATCTTGTATTCTCCTTTCATATAGGATATATTTGATCACATATGGTGTTGTCAAGGGCTTCCTACTCTGTTGTGTTTCTAAGACCAGTAGGGGGAAAAAAAACCCAAAACTATGTTGCACTGGGGAGTTGATACTTTAACTTTGTAGTAAGGTCATTTAGAAAACCAACTTACCGGGGCGCCTGAGTGGCTCAGATGGTTGGGTGTCTGCCTGAATGAAAAAATAAAATCTTAAAAAAAAATTTAAAAAACCCCAACTACTATACAGCAGTGTCATCATTCATAAAAGAAAGGATACTTCAGGGGCGCCCGGGTGGCTCAGTCGTTGGGCGTCTGCCTTCGGCTCAGGTCATGGTCCCGGGGTCCTGGGATCGAGCCCCGCATCGGGCTCCCTGCTCCGCGGGAAGCCTGCTTCTCCCTCTCCCGCTCCCCCCGCTTGTGCTCCCTCTCTCGCTGTGTCTCTCTCTGTCACATAAATAAATAAAATTAAAAAAAAAAAAAAAAAGAAAGGATACTTTAGCTTGACATTATGAAGGCCATCTCAGACTGGCGTTGTACCTGCACCAGCATTTCAGAACTGCCAGGTAGACTCTCAGAAAGGACACAAGGCTGGAATCAGTCTTGGGATGAAAAATGGGGGTCTGTCACTTTCTTCACTGAACTGTTTGCTCTCTGAGGCTTAGTGTCCTCACCTGGTGTTTTAATAACACCCCATTTCTAAACTGAAGCTGCTCACAAGTTTTTATTTATTTATTTATTTATTATTTTAAATTTATTTATTTATTTATTTGTTTATTTGAGAGAGAGTGTTCAAGAGCGGGGGGAGCAGCAGAGGGAGAAGGAGAAGCAGACTCCCCCCTGAGCAAGGAGCTGACATGGGACTCGATTCCAGGACCCTGAGATCACGACCTGAGCCAAAGACAGATGCTTCACCGACTGAGCCACCCAGGCGCCCCTGCTCATAAGTAGATGACAGCTCTCTCAGCTTTGGCCCATCAGGGCTTTAAAAAGTCCGAGGATCAGTTCAGTGTGACTTGCACACCCAGGAAAGGAGGGTGTGCCCCTTGGGGTCTTCCCTTTGGGGCCCCATCCAGCTAACACCCTGTCCTGGAAGTGAAGGGGCCCCAGAGGCATGCAGACCAGAGGGACCATCAGCAGCCCCTCCGCCCCATCCTCTGGGAGGGTCAGGCATATGCTGGGCCCCCGGGTGCCTTCCCATCGTCCTTCAATCTCCCGAGCGCACACTGAAACTCTCTTCCTCGTGATTTCTTTCAAATCTTGCCCATTTACCTGGAGAAAAGTCAGCTTCCCCTTTTCATTCCACTTATGAATAGAAACCCTTCACCAATCCTTTATCGGACTGATAAAGCCAGAGAGGTGGGGATAAGGCGAAAGCAAAGGAAAGCCGCAGGCATTGACCCTCACTCCTGGAGAGCAGAACCAACCAGTGACAATAAGCCCGGGCATTGTTGAAAGTCCTCTGAAATCTCGACTAAATGGTATGCCCTTGCTTATCTTCCTCTGATTGTATCTTTTTCTCAAGTATTAGCAATTGAATAAATCCTCGGGGTAGGGAGAATAACAGCCCGCACAGATGTCCACATCCTCACCCTGTGACCCTTGACTATGTCAAGCAGCAGGGCAAAGGGAAATGAGGACTGCTCATGAGCTGACCTTGAGACGGGGAGAGTGGCCTGGGTTATCCAGGCGCTGTGCTATTACGGGGTCCTTAAAAGTCGCTGAGGAAGGCAGGAGAGGGTCAGTGGAGCTGCAGGGTCTGAGAGATGCGGTGTCTCCACCTTGAAGGTGGAGGAAGGGGGTCGGGTCTAGAAGGGCAGACGCCTCCAGAAGCTGGAAAAGGCGAGGAAACAGATTGTCCTCCAGAAAGGAACGCAGCCCCGCCGACCCTCGGTTTTTGCCCAGTGAGTCCCGTGTTGGACCTCTGCCCTTCAGGACTGTAAAATAATAAATTCATGTTGTTTTAGGCCAGTAAGTTTTTGGTAATTTGTTAATAGCAGTGATCGAAAACAGATAAAATATTTAACCATTCCTTATTCATTTCCCCCCGCTTTGTTTAATAGGATGGCCACAAAATTGCCTTGCAAACTTACCGATTTTTTTTTTTTTTTAGACTGGCATGAGAGTGTGCCCACCATTTTAAAACATTTTTCCTCAACTCAATCATTTTTATGTCACGCCCCCACTATCTTAAAGATTGTTTTTCAAATTAGAAAAGTAGGGACGCCTGGGTGGCTCAGAAGGTTAAGCGTCTGCCTTCGGCTCAGGTCGCGATCCCAGGGTCCTGGGATCGAGTCCTGCATCAGGCTCCCTGCTCTGCGGGAAGCCTGTTTCTCCCTCTGCCTGCTGATCCCCTTGCTTGTGCTCGCTCTCTCCCTGACAAATAAATAAATAAATAATAAAAATCTTAAAAAAAAAAAAAAAGGAAAACAACTACAGTAGAATTTTTGGAACAAAATCTGTGATTATGAGCTTCCCACTTATGAATTCCTATAGATTTTTTCTATAGCGTATGTCCAAGGAAGTTTTTATAAATGCCACCACCATCCCCTCACAGTCACATGCTGGGGAGGGACGCTCCCTCTGTGCTGTCACAGCAGACGGCCCCACCTCAGTTTTTGAAAAGGATTTGAATTGGAACGGACTTTTTCTCAATGTAAGAGTTTTCTGAACATTAAACGATTAAAAAAAAAATGAACTGCTGTATGAGATAGCAAATTTCTTATTTCTGGAATAATTCAAAGAGGCCCCCAAGGGTGTTCTAGAGGGGATTCCTGCAAGGGGTGGGAAGTTATGTTAGGTCACCCTCCGGTCCTTTCCAATGCAAAGAGCAGATGATTTCATTATCTGGAAGAACCTGGAATTGTTTCTCGGCCGTCTTGCTCTGATGGCCCAACCCCCATCCGTGTTGCCCTGCCCAGTGTTTCCCAAGAGACAGATGTGTTACCTCAGAACTGGAAGTGTCCCTGCACATTTCCCTTCCTTACCAGCGTGGCCAGCCTTGGGGGGTGCGAGGGAGCTGGGGCCAGCTACCACTGCCCAGCCCTTCTCCCCGAGTTCACGTCCTAGGGGTCCTTCGGGAGCCCACCGCTCCGGTTCCTCCCTGCCACCGATTCGTTTAACCCGCACTTCGGATGGAGAGGTGGGGTGTGCCCCCGTGACTGTGGGTCTAGGAGTCCCTGTTTCCCACCTCTGAACGGACATCTCCTGGGCTATGGTGCTGGCCAAGTCCGTGTCCTGCAGGACAAGCACAGAGAGGGCACAGGAGACAGGGCGGACAGTTGATTTGTCCAGTGGTAGAACGGGGAGTGGCTGGCTTTCTTCCTTGTTCCACCCTTGCCATCACGGAGGCATTCACTTTTCATTATGGGAAAATTGCTGTGAGAAATCGAGACCCTCAGTCTCTGTGTTCAGAACAATGGCCCCTGAGAGCAGAGGGCTGACCGCTGGTCCTGTCCGCCCCAAGTGGGTGCGACCTAGAAAATAAAAGTGGAATCACTGACCACAGTTTTCAGGGCGTTAGTCATCGTGATTAAAAAAGGAAGTCAGACATAGAAATGGAGGAAAGAGCAGTCACTATCGCCCTGTCTGTGGGTGATGCCAGCACTGCGTGTCCTCACATTAACCAGTGAATGAGGAGACCGACAGGGTGGCTACTTACAGTATTCAGAAAGCTCTGTTTTCCCTGTAAGCCGATAATAATAATTTAAAAATTGTAATGGAAAAGAAAACATTTCATCCACAGTAACAACAAAATGCATAAAAATCCATAAAAAATTTGCACAAAAAAATCATACAGGACCCAAAGTGAGAAATATTGATGGCTCCATTAAAGGCATAAAAGATGACTTGTCCTCGGGTAAAAATTGTAATTTAATTAATTTTAATTTAACACAGAAAAGACTTACTATTGAAAAATGTCCATTCCTCATAAATTTTCTATAAATTCAATGCAATTCCAACCAAATTCCCGTGAGCTTTTTTTTTTTGAGCTTTTATTTTTTTTAAAGATTTTATTTCTTTATTTAAGAGAGAGAGAGAGAGAGAGCACAAGTGGGTGGGAGGGGCAGAGAGAGAAGCATCGGGGCTCGATCCCAGGACCCCGGGTTCATGACCTGAGTTGAAGGCTTAACTGACTGAGACACCCAGGCGCCCTGAGCTTTTTTGTTATTTGTTTTGTTTTGTTTTTTAAAAAATTATATTTATTTATTAGAGAGAGAGGGCACACAAGCCGGGGAGAGGGAGAAGCAGGCTCAGCAGGGAGCCCGATGTGGGGCTCGATCCCAGGACCCTGGGATCACGACCCAAGCGGAAGGCAGACGCTTAACAACTGAGCCACCCAGGCACCCCTCTCAATCTCTCTCTTTTTTAAAGATTTTGTTTATTTATTTGACAGAGAGAGATAGAGAGCACAAGCAGGGGGAGTGGCAGGCAGAGGGAGAGGGAGAAGCAGGCTCCCCGCTGAGCAGGGAGCCTGATGTGGGGCTCTATCCCAGGACCCTGAGATCATGACCTGAGCTGAAGGCAGACGCTTAACCTTCTGAGCCACCCAGGTGCCCCAGTCCGCTCTCCTTTCAATATCTCTGGGCTCTGTATGCTATCCTTTATTTTGGTAACTTTTATCTTTCCTTTTTTTTTTTTCTTGGTCAGTCTGGCTAGAGGTATATCAATTTTTTTGATCTTTTCACAAAACCAGTTTTTGGTTTTATTGTTTTTTATCTATTGTTTTTCTGTTTTTAATGCAACTCATACTTGTCCCTATTATTATTTGTTTCCTTCCTTTTCCTTGCTTTGGGTTTAATTTGCTCTTTTTTCCCCCTAGTTTCTTAAGGTGGATGCTTAGGTTATTTATTTAAAATCCATCTTCTTTTCTAACATAAACATTTAATATCTCTAAACTTCCCTCTAAGCACTGCTTTACTGGCATCCCACAGATTTTGATAAGTTGTATTATCATTTTCCTTCCATTCAAAATATTTATAATTTCCCTTTTGATTTACTTTGTGGCCCAGGGATTATTTAGAAGTATGTTGTTTAATTCCCAATTATTTAGGGGGATTTTGTAAATATCTTTCTGTCGTTAATTTGTAGTTTAATTCCGTTATGGGCAGAGAACATATTTTGTATGATTTCAATTATTTTAGATTTGTTGAGTTTTGTTATGTGACTCAGGATATGGCCTACGTTGATGAAAGTCCATGTGCACTTGAGAAGAAACTGTATTCTGTTGTTGGACGGAGTGCTCTAGCAATGTTAATTGGGTCAAACTGGTTGCACGTTGGTTGTTCAGGTCTTCTGTATTCTTGGTGATTTTCTGTCTACTTGCTTTATCAGTTATTGAGAGTGGAATGTTGACATCTCTCAGTATAATTTTAGAATTTGTTTCTGCTTTCACTCTATCATTTATTTCTTCACATATTTTCTTTTTAAACTAAAGAACATTTGTTTTTCACTATGACTTTATCTCAAGGACGTAACTAAACTGTCCTCACCGTCCCACCCTAACCTGAGGAAGGAGTGGTACAGTGAATGCAATAAAGCCGATATGAACAGTTTGAAGGATTGGAACCAACATTAACTGACAAAGAGCAACTTCCATCTAAATTATCATAAAAATGTTTAATAAAAAAAGCGGGGGAGGAAGGGGGTAATGAGGGAGTAATGAGGGTTTCCTATGGAATAAGATCCTCACGTGTCATCAGACACATTCAATCCCGACCGTAGTGTGCCGGAACGGGAGCAGGATGACTCTAACACAAGACTTCCGGCCCAGCGTACTCCACGCACCTGTGTTCGAAGCCCACCCCCTGCCCCCTACTGCTGCCAACTCAGCTATTTCCCAGCCTATTGGGACTGCTGACAGAGGGGCATGTGGATCTTCTCTTTAACCCAGTCTTTGTTGTAAGGCTGACATGTCTGGGTATCAGCTCGGTAAGCAAGGCTGAGGTCCGCCAGATCACCGGTAAGATCGAACAACTGACTGATATCATATGCGATAGAAGGACTATTGCATTCACATGTTCTTCATGCATTTTACAGATGCCTTCCCTGCATTCACTCACAGATTCACAGTCTGCAGAAGTTCTACCTCTGGCCTCTTGGTAGGCTGTACCAGGAAAGCGGTGTGCGGCATCCCGCCAAACTCTGTCGCTGCAGCCGCTGCCCACACACCCTGGCACAGGGGCTTAGCCCCAGCGCTGCCTGCTCCTTCACGCATTTTCATTCTCCGCCGCTCGGTGCATACGCATTTAGGATTGTTATGTCTTCTTGATGAATTGGCCTTCATCACCATATATTATTCCTCTATATCTTTGGTAATTTTCCTTGTTCTGAAAGTATTTGTCTGCTATTAATATAGCTACTCAAGCTTTCCTTCCTAATATAAACAGCTTTATTGAGCTATGATCCATATACCATAAAATTCATTTAAACTATACAATTCAGTGTTTTTTTAGTATATTCACAGTGTGTGAAAATATGGCATAATCAATTTTGTAACACTTTCGTACCCTCAAAAGGAACTCTGTACCCACTAGCGATCAATACCCATTTCCCTCTTACTCCTCTCTCAGCCCTAATCAACCACTAATCTGCTTTCTGACTCAATAAATTTACCTATTTTTGACACTTCATATAAATGAAATCATACAATTTGTTTTTTGTGTGTGTGTCTGGCTTCTTTCACTTAGCATAATATTTTCAAGAGTCATCCATGTTATAGCATGCATCAGTATCTCATTACTTAACTATGGCTAAATAATATTCCATGGTATGGACATATTTTATTTATCATTTCATCAGTTGATGGACATTTGGGTTGTTACCCCTTTTTGTTTATTCTGGATAATGCTGCTAGAAAAATTCATGTACAAGTTTTCGGGTGAACATAGGTTTTCATTTCTTTTGGTTACATACCTAGAAATATAATTGCCAGGTCATATGTGTTTAAACTTATGAGTAGTTTTCTTTTAATTAATGTTTTCATGATATATGTTTTTCCATCCTCTAACTTTTAGCCTTTGTATGCCATTGTATTTGAAGTGGATTCTTTGTAGATAGCATATAGTTGGATATTTTAAAAATTCAATCTGACAATCTCTGTCTTTTAATTCATGTGGTTGACTATTTACATTTAATGTAATTATTGATACTGCTGAATTTAGGTCTAGCAGTTTATTATTTGTTTTTTGTTTGTTTCTCTGTTTTTTGTTTCTCTCTCTCCTTTCCTACCTTCTTCTGGATTATTTGAATATTTCTTTTAGTATGCCGTGTTAATTTGCTTATGGGTTTTGACTATATTTCTTTGTATTATTTTTAAGTGGTTGCTCCAGGTATTACAATATACATACCTACCTAGGGTTTTATCCCATCTACTTACGGTTACTAGTTTACCACTTCAGGTAAAATGTAGAAAACTTATGATCATAGATATTCCTGTCCTTCCCCCTGCTTTGTCTTGTACTTGTCAGAAGTACTTTATCTACATACATCAAAAACCTCATCAGAAAATGTTATAGTTTTTCCTTTCAACTGTCATTCATAGTTTAAAGACCTGAAGAAGATTATTCATTAGATTCACCATTCTGTTGTTCTTCCTTTATTCCTGAAGTTCCGAGTTTCCCTAGGTTATTTTCCTGTCACTTGAATATCTTTCTTAGCATGTCTTTTACTGAAGGTTTACTGGCAGTGAATTCTAGTTTTGTTTCATTTAATAATGTCTTACTTCATTTTTATTTCTGAAGAGTGTTTCTACTCTAGAATTATGGGTTAATAGTTATTTTCTTTCAGCACTTAAAAAACATTGTTCCACTGTTTTCTGGTATCCAGTGTTTCTCATGAGAAATCTCCAATCTTTTAGATCATGGTTCCCTTATATGTAATGTATGCTTTTTCTCTGGCTACTTCCAGGATTTTTTCCTTTTATCTTTGGTTTTAGCAATATGATGATGATATGTCAGGGTGTGGATTTCTTTAGGTTTATCTTCTTTAGGATTTATTGCATTTCTTCAATCTGTACATTATGTCTTTCACCAGATTAGGGAAGTTTTCCACTATTGTTTTTTTGAATATTTCTTATGCACCATTTTCTTTCTCCTGTCCTTCTGGGACTCCAATGACATGAATATTAGACCTTTTGATATTTTCCTACAGTTTCCCTGTGTCTCTGTTCATTTTTCAAACCCTTTTTTTCCCTCTGTTGTTCAGATAAGATCCTTCCTATTGATCTATTTTAAAGCTCACGGATTCTTACTCCCGCCATCTATTCTGTAATTGAACTGTGAAAATTTTTTTATTTCTGTTGTTGAATTTTTTAGTTTTAACGTTTCTATTTGATTCCAATTTATTGCTTCTATTTCTTTGCTGAGAACTTCTGTCTTCACTCTATTCTGAGCACTCCCCCTCACTTCATGAAGCATAATTTTATTAGCTGCTGGAAAGGCTGTAATAATTCCAACATCTGGGTCACCTTGGGTTTGAGAGTTGTTGAGATTTTCTTGATTCTTTATATGTCAAAGCATTTTGGATTGTATCCCGTACATTTTGAATATCACGTTACAAAACTCTGGTTCTTGCTAAATTCCTCTGGAGAATATTTCTTTTTCTGTTTTTGTTTTTTTTTTTTTTAAAGATTTTATTTATTTGACAGAGAGAGACACAGCGAGAGAGGGAACACAAGCAGGGGGAGTGGGAGAGGGAGAAGCAGGCTTCCCGCAGAGCAGGGAGCCCGATGCGGGGCTCGATCCCAGGACCCTGGGATCATGACCTGAGCCGAAGGCAGAGGCTTAACGACTGAGCCACCCAGGCGCCCTCTTTTTCTGTTTTAGCAGGTTCCCAATCTGGTTAAGTTCGGACTGCAAAGTACTGACCTACCTTCTGTGGGCGGTGGTTCCGAGTTTGTTTAGTTTCCAAAGCCTCCATAGCATAAACCTTGTCACTTCACATGCACACCGCCCAGTGGCCAGTCTGGGAGACCAGTAGCCGGCCGCACCATGGTTCAGTTCTCAAAGACTTTGCTGTGTGCTGTCAGTCAATGATGCACATGTGCAGCTTGGAGTGAACATAGGGTTTTATTCACAGCTTTAAAGGATCCCTTTCTCCAGATCCCTCCTCCTCTGAGGTCCCCTTTTCTAGAAGGAGAGGGCTTAGCCTTCTTGCACTATTGCACAGTTCTGGCCTTAGGGTAAAGCAGAAAGAAGAAAGAGAAAGAGAAGAGACTTTGGACTGCCAGGGCCCTCTTTCCTGGCAACTCTGGCCAGAAGGAAGGGTTTTCCCTCAGTTTTGGTTGTCTGCAATCTCCCATAGGCACTGACACTACCATGGGAGAGCAGATCCGTGATGGGCGCTGCTTTAGGGTAGGGGCAGGATAGTGAGAAGAAAAGAGCAGAAAGGGGGTCTTCCCCATTCTCTGTTCCTCAGGACCCCCTTCCCAGTCCTCAGAGCAGAAAGAGAGTATTTGTCTTAGAGCGTTTTCCTGTCCACATCCAGCTATGTAGTTCCAGGATTTGGGCTTCCCTATAATAAGGTCTGGAAATAAGGAGGGAAAAAACTCAGGAAGCTCATCACCCTATTGGTTGTTCTTCGAATTTTTTAATCTGCGCCCCCCCCCCCCCCCCCCCCCCCGCGGAATCCACCTGCTGTCATTGACTTGTTGGGGTTTCCACATAGTTGCTTCAGGCATCTATCTGTTCAGGGTTTGGTTGTGCTGAGAGAGAGGAAGGATGGGGTTTTTCCTGGCCTGGGGTCCCAGGAAATGTGTGAATGTCTAAACTGTGCATAATGAGGCAGGAGTAGATGGACCAGGGGAAAATTAAGAATGCAGAAATGACCTCACATAGCAAATGAGGACTGTCAGAGGAAGCATTTTAAGTCAGTGGGGGGAAAGTAAGATTTTGAGACTACTGGCTGGACATTTGGGGTAAAAAAGTGGGATCCACACCCAACTTCTTATATCAAAATAAATTTAGGAGAGAATGGACTATTTACATGTGAAACACAGACACAGAACTACTTGAGGAGAATTGGGGTGAATTTTTATAATCTTCTGGTGGGGGAATCTTTTATGACCATGACACGAAGTCTAGAAGCACTAACTAAAAGCTTCATAGATCTGATTCCCTGAGAATTAAAAAGCTCTATAGAGAAAAGCAAACCAAAATGCCATTAACAAAGTTAAAATGACAAGCCGAGAAAGCATGTTTGCAATACGTGACAAAGAATAAAGGTCTATTTTTAAAAACCTACAAATTAATAAAGAACAAGGTCAAAGTGAGCAAAGGAAATGAACAGGGAATTCAAATAAGAAGACATGAAATTGCCTGTAATTACAGTTTGTGAAAACACGATCTATTTTGCCCACCTCACTGCTGCTCAGGAAGAGGCAAATCACAGCAGCAGGAGGCCTGCTGTCTGTCAGATTGTCGCATAGCAACGGCCCGTGTTGGTCAGCGTGCAGGGTCATGGGCACCTTGTGCACCATCGACAGGAGCATAAAATGTCCACAATTTGGGAAAATGTTCAAAAACTTCAAGTGCATATTCTTCCACACAGTAATCAAGATCTAGAAACTTCTTCTGGGAGGTACCCGGACATGTTCACAAAGTCAAATGGGCAAGGATGACCACTGCAACATTGTTTATTGTAGGGAAGAACTGGAAGCAACTGAAATTGTCCAATATGGGGGGGCCGGTTAGATAAACTATGGTTTATCCGCACCTTGGGATATCCACCAGCTTTTGAAAAGGGTGCTATAGCTAACTGTACTCTTTTTTTTTTTTTAAGACTTTATTTATTTATGTGACAGAGAGAGACACAGCGAGAGAGGGAACACAAGCAGGGGGAGTGGGAGAGGGAGAAGCAGGCTTCCCGCCGAGCAGGGAGCCCGATGTAGGGCTCGATCCCAGGACCCCGGGATCATGACCTGAGCTGAAGGCAGATGCTCAATGACTGAGCCACCCAGGCGCCCCATAGCTAACTGTACTCTTTAGTAGCAAGTCATTGCTACATATTTTGCTGAATAAGAATAGAACAAATATATTTTATTTATGAAAATGTAATCCTATCCATCCATCATCCATCCATCCATCCATCCGTCCATCCATCCATCATCCATCCATCCATCCATCCACCCTTCTACATCCATTAGAATAGCAAGGGGTTTGGAAAAATGTTAACTGAATGTTGGTGGTGTTTATATTGCGTGGTTGAATTTTGGGGAAATTTTTTCCTTATGTTTTTCTACAATGTAGAAATTTCCTATAAGTATCTTTTATCTGTATAAAAAGTAAAACCAATTTTAATAGGGGGCTACCCTAAAATAAATCAATGGTGGAGAGCAGGGAAACGAATAAGTAAATGAAAACAAGCAATTTACAGAATTACATGTAAATTCATCTTTATGTCCTCTCTCAACTCCTAAAAAAATTTTGGTTAAGTTTTTTATTTCTTTAAGTAATCTCTACATCTGACGTGGGGCTCAAACTCACGACTCATAGATCAAGAGTCTCACGCTCCGCTGATGGAGGCAGCTAGGCACCCCTCCCCAAATTTTATTTACTTTTTTTTTTTTTTTACAGAAAATGCTAACTTTTAATTCTCCCACAGAAGGCAAAATATATTTACATCTGATTTTCTTTTTTTTTTTTGCACGAGTTCAAGGAAATAGCAACTTCATTTTCTCCCCATCCTGCATTCCTTGGTTAGCTGCTGACTCAACATGTCAGAATTGGAAAGTCTTCATTTTCATAACGTTAATGTTTATCATTTAAAGAGTACAGCTAATCTATTTTTCCCTATTGCTGAATATGTCTTTGAACTTTTTTATTTGGTAAAATATACACAACATGAAATGTCCCATTTTTAGCCATTTTGAAGGGTGCAGCCCAGTGGCATTCAGCACACTCACACTGCCGTGCAGCTGTCCCCACCATCCGTCTCCGGAACTTTCTCCTCTTCCCAAACTGAGGCTCTGTCCCCATGAAACAGCAGCTGCCCTCCCCTCCCCCAGCCCTCGTAACCACCATCTGCTTTCTGAATCTACGGATTTGCCTGTTGTGTATTCCTTGTCCACGTGGACCCAGACAGCACTTGTCCTTCTGTGTCTGGTTTCTTTCTAGCTCCTCCATGTTGTAGCATGAGTCAGAATTGCATTCTTTTTTAAGGCTGAATAATATTCCATCCAATGGGTGGACAACCTTTTGTGTGCTCCTCTGTCGACAGACGTTTGCACGATTTCTGCCCTGGGCTGCTGTGAGCACGCACGTACAGCCGTGATGATCGACGTTTAAAAGGCATAAACCCAAGAAAGATGCAGTGTACGGGGGGCGTGGAGGAATGAGGGGCAGGTCAGGGGTCCCTTTTCTACTCTAAGCAGAGAATGGACTCAGGCGTGCGCACCTAGAGATGCTGGGAGGGAAAAAACTTTAATAAAAATGAAAATATGCAAAAGCTTGATGGCAGAGCTAAACTTTTGTAATCAAAGAATTTTGGTTCATTTCCAACGTAAGAAAAATGATAACCTGCTCGTCAAGATCTCAGGAACTTGAGTGGAGCGTTTTACCTTTTCCCGACCCACAGTCACCCCTGTTGGGTCGTGTGACTCAGAAGGAAGCACATTCTCCCGGGTCACGCTCAGCCTATCCTGGGATGTGCAGGAAGGAGCCTAGTTCCTTGCTGGAGCCGCAGTCCATGTCAGCGAGGTCAGCATCTTTAGAGCAAGATTTTTTGAGAAGTAACAAAGAGCGTCACATGTTTTTACCAAAAACAAGTATAGAATGGATTTCAAAACATGACCCTGGAGATTTCCCCACCAACGCTATTCAACCTTCCTCGACCTATACCTCCAGGAGCAATCCCAGGAGGTCTTCTGGGAGGTGGTGTGCTCGGCAGGTCTTTGCATTCTTGACGACAGGCTCGGCGATTATAATAACAGCTTTTCTGAAAGGGGAATTTGGAACCTGGCATTCTCGACACAATGAACACTGAATTGCAAATGGATTAAAATTTTCTTAGAGGGAGTACACATGGAATACAAACTGAAGGGGGACACCAGGGAGCGTAAAATATGACAGTGTTGTGGGTTAGTAGGAAGAGGAAGATGGATGAACAGTAAGTGATTTTGAGGGACCACGTTCTTTTTTTTTTTTTTTTTTTTTTTTAATGTTTTTTTATTTATTTATTTATTTATTCATGAGAGTCAGAGAGAGAGAGAGAGAGAGGCAGAGGCAGAGGGAGAAGCAGGCTCCCCGCCTAGCAGGGAGCCCGATGCGGGACTCGATCCCGGGACCCCGGGATCATGACCTGAGCCGAAGGCAGACGCTTAACCATCTGAGCCACCCAGGCGCCCGAGGGACCACGTTCTTAGCTCACCTCTTCCTGAATGGTTGCAAGTACCCTTCGGTTTCTCCTGGTGTTGGGATGACCCCTGAACCCCCAGTCCCCCGCGGGGCTGACCTTCAGGGCAGATGGAGAGCCTGCATGCTGCTGGGTCCAACACCTGCTTAGAGCACAGGCTTCTCTGCCCTCTCTGCTCCGCGGTGGACTGAGGACGCAGCACGGGCCCCTTCAGGGAGTCGATCAGACGGATCTTGGGTGGAACTTATATAAAGATAACCGTGGCTTAGAGAAGGCACTTATAAAGTTTGATCATGTTGTGGGGATCATAACCTTTCTTTACTTATAATATATCCTTGAATATCCTGCAGAAGGAGACCAAGAACCAGACGTCCCTAACGACTGTGCTACCACCCACGTGGTTTCGGGGCTTCTCAGCGCCCGTTCCTAGGGCAGATGTGATGGGGGCAATGAGAGGTCTCCCAGGACCCCAAAATACTTCCCTAAGTCCCTCAGCCTGTGGTCTTATCCACATTTGAAGCCTTTGTTTGGTTCAGGGCATTCATCCTCTGCTGAAAAGGCAGACTTTGTGGTTGTTTGGGAGTGCAGCCCCCTGGGCAGTAGGACAGGGGCTTTGGGCTTTTGCCCATCCTCGCCCTGCCCCCCTCGCTGTCTGACGCTGACCACACTCTACTCCTCTGAGGCTCGGCTGGAATGCAACGTGACCCCCATGCCAAATTTAAAATTTTCTAGAAGCTCCATTAAAGAAGTAAAAAGAAAGAGGTGAAACTATTTTTAATAGTATTTTTTCATTTCACCCAATCGATCTATGTAATCAGTATAAAAGTTATTGATGAGATTGTTCACGTTCTTTTTTCTTGAACGAAGTCTCCAAACCCTGGTGTATTTTACACCTACAGAGCATCTCCATTTACAGCAGCTGCATCTCCAGGGCTCAGGGGCCACACGTGGCTGGTGGGCGCTCTACTGGAGGGGGCAGGAGCGTCCAGTAACTGGTCCTGGGGGGCTCTGTCTGCCGCTTCCTCTCTCTGTGACTCTTCGGGGCCAGAGGCCACGCACTGGCCCACTCCCAGTGGCACAGAGTTTGTGTCAGCTTCCTTCTGCCGTGCCACCGGCTGCCATGGATTGTGGCTTCCAGCAACAGCCATTCGTCACCTCCCAGTTCCGTAGGTGAGACGTCAGTGTGGACTCAGCCGGGTCCTCTGCTCAGGGCCTCAGAGGCTGCCCTCGTGGGGCTGGCTGGGCTACATTCTCTTCCTGAGCCTCGACCGGGGAGGCTCTGCCTCCAAGCTCACTCAGGCTCTTGGCAGAATTCAGGCCCTTGTAGACGTGGGACTGAGGTTCTCCATTTCCTTGCTGGATGTCATCTGGGGGACCAGTCTTCACTGGCCACCCACCTTCCAACTCATGCTTTGCATGTGGCCCCTCAGGCTGTCACTCTGACTTCCCCTTCTGCTATCAGCTTTTAAGGGGCTCATGTGATTAGATTCAACTCACCAGATAATCTTCCTTTTGATTCACTCAAAGTCAACTGATTAGTAATATAAATCACAAAATCCCTTTTGTCATGTAACACATATAATCAGGGCATGACATCCCGTGGCCTGCACAGCCCCGGGGATTAGGGCAGGAAGTCCTGGGGGCCGTTTTCAGGGGCAGCCATCTCGTTACTACAAGTTGAGGTGGATGGAAGCACGAGGCTCCGTCCGGCTCTCCTGCTTACCTGGCCTGGACGTCCAGCAAGGTTGGCGGGGCAGGTGGAGGCCGTGGCTCTGTAGATTGCATACGTCTGTCTGATCTAGGGCTGATTCTGGGAGTTCTCTCTTTTTCTCTGAATAATCTTCCCAAGCGTTTGACCAAGGGCAACTAGTCGCCTGTTCTCCCACCCAGGTCTACAGATCAGGGGACACTGTGGTCTGATGCTAACACTTTTGGTCCTTTTGGGTTTCTGAGGTTGAATGCGGTGGTGATTTTAGGGCAATATTCTCTAGAATGTTTCGGAAGCAGAAGCGATCTTTGTGGAAAGACTGGTCATCACAGTCTTTCTTCCCCAGCTATGAGGAGTGGATCCCATCGTGAGCAGAGCAGTCTCCCTGCAGGCCCAGCCCGGGGCTGAGCAGACCCTGTGTTGGAGGACCCACTGGGGCCCTTGGAAAGCCTATCCCCTGAGATACATGTGCTGGGAGGCTGTCCTGCCCTTTACAAGCAAGTTAAGGGGAAGGTGTGTCACAGAAATGTTGTGTGTTCCTTTATCCGTAGTAAAAGTCGTTGTGTGAGGCTTCAATAGGTCACTAGGCCTTGGAGTCCAGCCTGGATGTCCTGGCACGAGGCCTCCGGATATGACTGCATCTGTGGCAGAACAGATGCATTTGCCAGAATGTTCTCGAGTGACAGGCGGCCCCTCCCTGGCCAGTGGTTCTTCTCAAGGCATTCTGGTACATGGGAGTTCTAAATCAGCATGCTTACCTGATAGGAACCAACACCAATACGTTCTCCAGTGAGAGCCATAGAATTTCTCCTCGTTCCTCACCTGGGGCTCATGGGGTCCAGAGAGCAATGGGCACCTCAGTAGGATTGGCTTCTTTGTCAACCCTATACCTTGCATTCTATGCCTTTCATAAACATTATTCCTGATGGGGCCCATCAGGCCTCACCAGATTGCCATCTGTACGAGTGTCCTGGGGCAGCCGTAACAAAATGCCAAAAACTGGGTGGCTGAAAACAACAGAAGCTTGTTTTTTCACACCTTCTGGAGGCCAGAAGTCTGAAATCAAAGTGTGGGCAGGCTTTGGAGGAGATCCCGCTCTGTGCCCGTCTCCCAGCCTCTGGTGGCTGCCGGCGACCCTGGGTGTTTGTTGCTCGGGCTGCGTCCCTCGGATGTCTGCCTCTGTCTGCATGCGGCCCGTCCCCGGACGCCCGTGTCCTCTGTTCTGATAAAGACACCTTCAATCCCGGATAATCTCATCTTGAGAGCCATAATTTAGTTACAGCCACAAAGACCCCTTTTCCCAATAAGGTCACATTCCCCAGTCCTGGGTCTTAGGGTGTGGATATATCTCTTTGGAGGGGTCACTGTTCAGCCCACCATGGTGTCCATGACACAAAAAAGGTTAAGAATCCTCCGTGATCTTCCTAGAGAATGACTGATCTCTCCTGTCAAAACTTCACCTTTTAATGATTTTGGCTGTTGTAAACGTGCTTGCATTCCTGACTTGCAAACTGAAAATAATGATGCTTCCCCAGACCCCCCACCCTCCTTAAACAGCTTCTGAACAGGATCAAGTTACAGCAGGGATGGAAAAGGGCGCCTTTTTCCTTGTTTTACGCTCAAAAATGGTCTAATCAGGAAACCACTGGATGGAGATGACTTGACATCTCTCCCAAGTCCATTCGACAGCGTGACACTCGCTAACTGCTTTTTTGCCAGGAGGAAACTCCCGCCGGGCTTAGGATGGCCCTTCTCAGCTTTGGGCTCAGTCTCAAGTTCGACACCCACATCCCCTGCCCCCTGCCACTTCTCCCGAGACACTGGAAACCACTGTGGGGTCAGGGCTGGCTGGGCGCCCTGTCCTTTACAAACCACTTTCTCCCACATGACTCTGTGGGGCCACCGTGATGGTTCTCCTCCCGCTCACATGGCCCCTCGCCCGGCTCTTCTGCTCTCAGCTTAAATGTCACCTCCTCGGAGCTGCCTGGCCACCCTTTCTGCCCTGAGGTCCCTTGCATTTTCTCTTCTCTTTTTCCTCCTTTGTCCTTTCCTGATGATGTCTGCATGGCGAGGAGACAGGCAACCTCAATGCCTTTGAATGACATAATTTTTAAATTTCCTCCAGTCAAAACCAGAAGAGAGAAGTGGAAAACGCTGGGTGAAAACCGTGTCATTCGATCGCTTAGGATATGCATGCAGTGAAATTTGGGTGATTTTAGTTTGGACGTGCAATGATAATTTTTCTGAAATAGCACAGGAGCTAAACATTGACTCTGATCCTGAGCTGGAAACGTTTCCATCCCCGGGCCCACCACTGCTGTTTTGAGCTGGTTTCTCCTTGTGTCTTCTTCTTCTTCTTCTTTTTTTTTTTAAAAGATTTTTTTATTTATTCATTCGAGACACAGAGATACAGAGAGAGAGAGAGAATATGAGTAGGGGGAGAAGCAGAGGGAGGGGGAGAAGCAGGCCCCCCACCAAGCAGGGAGCCTGATGCGGGGCTTGATCCCAGGACCCTGGGATCATGACGTGAGCCGACGGCAGATGCTTAACCATCTGAGCCACTCAGGTGCCCCTCCTCGTGTCTTCTTCTTGACTCGGAACTCACATGCCGTCAAACCCACCATTTTAAAGTGTACAGTTCAGTGGATCTTAGTACGTTCACAAGGTGCACCCAAGTGACATTTGGGATGCTTGGCTATTGCAGGGGCGAACAGTTCAAAAAAATTTTTTTCCCAGTGTGGAATTTGTGCAGAGTGTTTATTAAGGTATTGAAAGCACATTAATAAACCTCGGGGCTATAAACACTGAGTGTTTTCTGTGTGGCGTCTGGTTCGGGGGCTACGTGAGAGGGACGGGACAGTGGCAGAGGCCGAGGCCCCGCTGGACGGCTCGGGGAAGCTGGGAGCCAAGGAAAGGAGAACTGGCTCTCTGGAAACCCCCAGGTTCACGGTCAGGGAGCCCAACCACCCACGGAAAACTTTTCTGAATGACACAACGAATTCTTTTATCCTGTCGCCAACCTGAGATGCAGATGCCCACAGAGCCCGCCACGTCGCAGCCTTCCCAGGGGCCGCTGCGTCCCAGCTCGTCATGCGGGCTCTGGTGCAGAGAGCCCATCTCTGAACGGCTCCCCCCCCTTCCTGCCACGTCCCTTCCTCTCCCGTCTGTAATCTGGACTCCAGTTCTCTCGCACCAACACTGTTCCCCCGGCCACGCCCGGCAGGCCCATGGTCTGTTCCTTAGACGCTCGAGGCAACACAGTCCGAGATGAAGCCAGGCTTTCTGCCTCCCCAGGGGCCCCTGGCAGGAGTCTTTTCCCACTCAGGTCTTTCCTTCCTCTACCTATAACAAGCCTTTCTCGACCTTTAAGGCTTATTTCAAATGTGGCTTCTTCCATGAAGTCTTTCTTGATTGCTCCAATTGGGGTGAATTTGACGCAGCAGGTAAGCTCTCCTTCCTTCACTTCAGAGAACCGCGTTTTCTCCTTCTCCCGTTTGCTGGCTGGCCCACCTTGTGAGCCCCGCTGCCTCTAGGTTTCTGCATGTGGCCAGTGGGGGTGCTGGTGTTCAGCCTGTCCCCCTGCCAGACCACGGAGGAGCTCCAGCCAGCAGCCTGTGAGAAGGAGCGCCGTCGACTTTACCAGAGTGTGCTGCGTGTGTGCATTGCTATCTTTCCCCTGGACTCCCATGTGCTGGCCCCGCCTGGGTCCTAAACTAACACATTTTGCTTTGAATTATAGTGATTGTGCACCTGTCCAGTCGTCCCCGCTAGAGAGGCCTCAGGCTTCCTGAGAGAGGAGATTATGGTTACCCTTCTTTATTCCTCTTGATGATTTAGTCTATACCATGTGTGTGCGTTTTCTAAACACGTTAAAGAGTCAGTCCTGGACCAAGGAACAATGTAGAATGTCCTCCCTGTCCTAGCTGGGCCGTGTCTGCGTTCCAGCGTGAGCACTCGGACTCTTGCCTGACTCTTCCCACCTAGTTCCCATCTCTGGATCTGTCCTTGTGATTTCTGCTTCTAGCGTAAGCTGTTCTGGCTGCTGGCTCTCACTCCCAGACGCCTCCTCGGTCACACGTCACGTTTCCACGCCTACGGGGCAGTTTCGGGGCTGACCCCATGGCTTCCTGACTTTCAGTCTCTACTTGGGTTGCCACCACGTCCCCTCAGTCCCAGCTGCTCCGTGACAGGACTGGACACCGGGCAGGGCACACTCTCTGTATCGCTGGGCAACACCATCTTGGCTCTTCTCTGTGATGTTGTGTTTTCCAATCCATGAACATGGTATGGTCTCTACTCAGTTGTGTTCACTTCTAATAACAGGGCACTTTCTGGTTCATAGACGGTCCCCTCTCGCTGTGTCCTCACATGGTGGAGGGGCAAGGGGTCTCTCTGGAGCCTTTCACATGGGCACAGACCCCATTCACGGAGGCTCTGTCTTCATGACCTAACTACCCCCAAAGGGGTCAGGCTTCAACATATGAATATTGGGGGACATGCATTCATGGAAGTTCATGTGCCAAGACAGTAAATAACCCAAATCAAGCAGCAAAAGAGGAGGTAAATGCATAAGGACAGTCTGTGGGGGAAAGAAGTGTGGCACCCATTGCTCGAGAGGGTGACGCACTTGTTCACCATGGGGGAGTCTCAGCACGCATTAGCAGCATCCACCGTCTCTCCAGAGACCTACGTCCTGGGATGAGACAGGTTTTCCATTTACTCATACCCGAGAAAGAGTCCCTGGAAATTATTCTATGAAGAGATAGTCCCAAACACTTGGCGCTGCCCTGAGAGCAGCCCCAAGACTTGGAGGCAAGCAGAAGAGGGTGTGCACAGCTCCCGAGGCTCGGTGTGAACTTGTGTCACCCTCACACAAATGAGGTCTTCGTGCCCGCTCCTGGGCAGAGGGGAAACAGGTGTTGTTTGCACACATCTCTAGCTTGGCTCGCAAGCGATGATGCACCTATTTGCATGAGTGGGTGACAGGGGTGCAAACAAAGAGCTCAGAGCAAGGAGAAGGCTGTCAGGAAGGAAATGACGATCTTGTAAAGAAATTTCAGCCATTTGTGTCTACTCCCAAGTGCCTCCCCACCAAGTTCCCGGTTGGCCTGTGTTGGAGCTTTAGCCCGGCTCTGCCCAGAGAAATGAGGCCTGGAGCTCAGGAAGAAACCGGAGCGCCCGGCTAATTCAAACCTTTACTCTTCCACAAGGGGAGACAGAGGCGTGCATTCTACCCCCTGCCCCTGCCCCAGCTGCACCTGCGTTCCCGAGCAAAGCAACATGGGAGGAGTGGGAAGAGCCTTGGGCTTGAGGTTCAAGAGCCCTCGGCCTCCCTGAGCCTCACCGTCCCCATCTACCAAATGGGGACAGTCATACCTGTCCCACAGCGCTGTTTGGAGAACCACGTGAGAAGGTCTGAGAGCAAGGGTTTGGTAAAAGAGAAAGCAAATTGCAAATTGAAGTTGCTGCTGCCGGTCTCACTCAGGTCCGCGCACTGTCCAGCCCTTCCTCTTCGCTTTTGGGGTAGAGTTCCGTAAGGCAGCAGTGGCCCCCGAGGGGGGTCCCTGCGCTGCGCCCCAGCCTTGGGAACCAGCTCTGCCTTGTCTCTTCTTTGCGCCCCTCCTTTGTTGCCCGTTACGTGGTACATCACTGACAACCATGTGATTACAGCAAAACAGGTCACGACCCGGCGTAGATTTAACTGCCTCCAGTCACGAGATACTCAGCAAACACCTATTAGTGGCAATGAAGTTGAACTGGAATTTCGATCTTTTATTTATTTATTTATTTATTTATTTATTTAAGTAAGCTCTACCCCCAGCGTGGGGCTTGAACGCATGACCCTGAGATCACGAGTCTCATGCTCTCCCAACAGAGCCAGCCAGGCGCCCCTGGAATCACCATCTTAAACTCGCAAGGGACCTGGGCGTTTAGGATCAAGCAATGCTCTCCCGATGACACAGGACTTACCCCCAAAACCAGCCACAGCGCAGGACGCACCTGTTCCCTCCATGGTCCCGGGGAGAGGCAGCTCCCCACCTCACCTGTGGGCTCGTCATCCCATGTTCCGAGGGATGGTGAGGGCACAGCCCGTCCTTCAGGGGACTGAAGTAAACACGGCAGCAGGTCCCGCTGGTGCACAATCCCCACGGGCCGCAGAAGTCCCAAAGGAAGGCTGTTGACCCACGGGGACTGTTGTGAAGTCTTCGGCCCCGTCTCATAGGACCAGTGTGAGGATGGGGTTTGGGTGCACTGTTTTAAAGTCTCTTTGAATCCTCAGAACCTGTGGTTCTGTTTAAAGGTCAGTAGTCGCTGTTGTGCTATTTTTTTCCCTTGTGCTTAACACTGTATGTTTATCAGAGAGCTATTTGTCGCAAGTCAGCAGAGGTAACTTGGAGACGGGGATGGATACACGTACTCTCGATTATTTAGCATTGATGGTTGAGCGCGCGGGGTCCCGGCCCCACCCCGAATGTACTAGGTGCCTTGTGTTACTTATGCATATTAAAATTTAAGGACATTCATCTACTCATCTACGGTACATGTCAGAATCCATAGTTTTGGTAAAACAGTATTTCCTAGCAATAGCCCCAGATGTTAAGATATTTTTGATCTGTCATTAGACCCTTTTACTCCAAAAAGTTGTTTTTCAGGACTGTTTCAAGCTCTTTCACTAGTAATCAGTATGAGTATAAAGTTTATATTTGAAAGACAAAAAAAAAATTATCGAATTGCTTAATGCAATTCTTTACATTAAAGTTTTATATGCTTTGCTTCCCATCCCTCCTTTGGAGGAGGGTTATGAATTAGGTACCTGGCACATTTTTCAAGGATTGAATAAACTTCCAATAAGTGAATGAACAATGCCTTTAGAAGTAATGAATTGTAGGATGTAAAACAAACAGAGACTTATCTTGGATTTTTATTTGTCATCCTTTCAGGGTAAAGAAATAAATTGGGGTCAATATTAGTGATGCAGTTTTTAGAATGTTGGTGAGGTTGGTGGGGTCATCTTGGGTGCAAAAAGGTGGTTTTATGAAAGCACGGGGACAGAACCTGTGGGCAGAAGGAGCTGCTGTCCCGGCATAGTGAGGAGCAACTGATTAAATACTTTGGGGTGGTGGGAGGTAAAGATAAGGGAAGTTCCAGAAGGATTTTCATATGCTAAAGGAGACTCACTGGATCCCGGAGGCCTGGCTATTGTCAAGCTAAGGTTGTTTTTCCATTTAGCAAAGCATTAACATTAAGACAGTAGGGAGCTTCCTGGAGGAAACTTACACTCTGCATGCCTCAAGTATTTGCCAATGGGCTGCTGGTTATAAGGACATTTAATTTTATCTACATTTCCTTCTGCCTTTGTTTCCCACATCATTAGCAACTAACAAATAATCATCTAAATCCACCTTGAACAAATAGAGCAATGGATTCAGTTAAAAGGGAAACTGCAGGAAAGGACCTGGGGTCAAAGTTCACATCTCTAGTGCAGAGGATTTTTATCCAGTTTCTGGATATCTCCTTCCCCAAGGCCCTTGAATCAGCCCTGACCTGCCACCTCAAAGAAAGCCCCCTTTTATTGGAAGACAGCCTCTTACGTGAAAAAGCCGACCCCCTATATACCCGCACACACGTGTGCACTCACAGGGCACGCGCACACGCATGCACACACACCCTGTGTGTTCAACTACCTGACAAACTGTGGCCATCTGTTCAGTGTTGTGTCAACTAATGAATGAATCTGTCCCTTATCTGGCTGGATAACTGCCAACTTTCTAGTCCCGGTCAGCTTTCCCAGGCGGATCCCTTACTTCCTGCAGCTGCGGCCCAGCGCCGCCCCCCCATGCAGCCTGGCCTTCCTTCTGACCTCGCCAAGGGTCCATCAGGGGTCTGCGCTTGAGCCAACATCCCTGTCACTTGCCCGCAGCTCGTCAGCTGTCCTTTGCCGCTGTATTCATTTTTCGTGCAAACCTTAAATACAGCAGGATGGGTATTCCGTATGTACACACCCCCCAGATCAAGATGCAGAACCTTCCAGCCCCAGGAAGGCTCCCCGGTGACTCACCCCAGCCAGTTCCCACGCAGCCCCCTTCCCCAGCCTCCAGAGGTAACCTCTGTTCCCACCTCTGTCGCCTTCGTTCTGCGTGTTCTTGACCTCAGACAAATGAAAGCAGACTCCCGGCTATGCTTCACTCGTCCGTGAGCTTTTATCCTTGCTGTGGAGCATGGTGATGCTTTCTTCTCTCTCACTATTGCGTGGTATTTCATCGCACGCATAGAGGCTGCTTCCAGCCGACGTTGGGGTTATTCTGAATAAAGCTGCAATGGAGTTTCTTGTATGTGTGTTTTGGTGGATGTGCTCCCTGCCCTCATTTCTCTTGGGGACACATTTAGGAGTGGAAGTTCTGGGCATAGCGTAGGATAGGCTCAGCCTATGTTTTCCAAAGTGATTGTAGCAGTTTGCACTCCTGCCAGCCGAGTGTGAACCTTCTCATCATTCCACACCTCTCCCAGCATTTGGTATCGTCAGTCTTTTCATTTAGCCATGCCGGTGGGTATGTAGTAGTATCTTATTCTGTTTTTTTTTTTGTTTTTAAAGATTTTACTTATTTATTTGAGAGAGAGGGAGAGCACAAGGTGGGGGGGGGCAGAGGAGAAGCAGATTCCCTGCTGAGCAGGGAGCCCGATGCAGGGCTCGGCTCGATCCCAGGACCCCCGGGATCATGACCTGAGCCGAAGGCAGACGCTCAACTGACTGAGCCACCCAGGCGCCCCTTACTGCGGTTTTCAATTTGCATTCCCCATGATCTCGATCACCCTATCATGCGTTTTCTGGCTATTTGGTTAGCGCAGTGGTTGCGTCTTTCGGCAGACACAAGCCTGGAAACTCAGAGTGTGAACATGACTTCATACGTTAAGGGGACTTAATTTCGATAGTCTTAGAAGGACTGATTCAAATTCAGCGTCTGTTTCACGCCCACAGAAACCACTTCAGGGACATTAAGGATCTCTCTCAGCCCAGCAACTCTGTGCATGTAAGTCACGTTTCTATGACAAAGCCTGAGCACTCGCCCGGGCTCAGGGATGGGACAACGTGGCGCATAAAGACAGCCCTAGAGAGAAGTCGGGGCAGCATGCGGTCCCAGCGCCTGCCACCCACCGGGGTAGAGCAGTGCTCGGTGCCCCCCGGGTGGGTCCTAGAGTCCAGCACCCACCCGCCCAGGCTGCGTAGACTACATTTCTGCCGTAGCCGTTGCTCCCACCACGTTTCTCCGAAAACGGCCAGTGATACCTGGCGGCACAGTATGCGGCCCCTGCTGGCAGTGGAGATGCCATCTGCCTTTCTCCTTCTGGGGCATCTCACTTCTTTATAGCCAGCATAGAAGTCATTTCTTGAAAAAGGGTGTGGTGAGCCTCTCCCAACGTGGTGGCGCTCTTCACGCTGACTGGTAATGACCATGCACTCTTCATTTTAGTGACGTCCAGCACGTCTTGCTTTTCTTTCATGGTTGTTGCTTTCTCCGTCCTGTTTAAGGAATCTTTGTCTGCCCCCGTCACTGCTTTCTTGATGGTGAGGTCATTTTTTGGCCCATGCCCTGGTGTCGCTTGCTGTGTTTCTGACCCACGGCCTGCCCCCCCTCCCCCACCGCACGCTCGGCACATTCTCGAGAGCCTCCTTATCTAGCCGCCCAGATGAGCGCTCTGCAGACTGGCAGGTCTCTTCCTGTGCCCTGTTCCTCCACCTGCTTCTCCGGAGCTCTCCGGCTGCCCATCCACGGTTGCAGCATTAGCACCATGGCTCACAACGAGCCAACCTTCTCTGATTTGGTGTTGCCGCCCTCAGAGGAGCGCGATCCAGTTACGACGTGGATGTGGTCTTAAGCAGAAAATTCAAGTTAGAGTCAGTATGACATCTCAAAGGGGATCAATTCCGTTAGAGTTGTCATGTGTTGGTCTCGTCGTGGAAATATGTAATCAGGAAAAAATGCCAAACGGTACTTGTTTCCTCTGCCCAGAGCTGTCCTTGGGGGGGTCACTGGAGTCAAGCTCGGGAAGACAGAGAAACGAGGGGTGCATGTCGGGATCCATGTGGCCGACAGCTGCAGCTCGTCCTCCCGGGAAGCCTGCATCCCACCTGCCTTCACTCCCAGCATCCTGTGAACACCGGGCCCCTGGGAAGCGGGAGCAAGCACAGCTCACACTCGTTAACAAGTAGACACGGGCGGCTCATGGCAGGTAAGGTAGAGCACAGGCACCTTTGGAACACGTGTGGAGCTTCTGTTCGTCAGTAAAGCCCTCCGAATTAAGAGCGTGTGCAGAAGGGAGTTCACACGGCAGGGCTGAGACCGTGGTCCCCAGAAAGGCCTGCTGGCCAGGTCAGCCCTCAGCTGGCGTCTGGGAGCGTGGATTTGGGGAGGGTCCCCCCACCCCCAACTCCCAGCGCTGATAAGAGTGGCACCCAGTGCCGACACTATGCAAACAATGTGGTTGCTGCAGAACACCTGCTTTCCTCCTGGGACTCTGGGATTTGGGTCGGGGCCAGACAGAGGAGGATGCTCACGTGACCAGCCCTCAGGAAAGCCCTGGGTGCTCCGTCCCTAGCGCGCATCCCTGGTGGACAACACTTCACACGTGCTGTCACAACGCACTGCTGGGGGATTGAGCGTGTCCTGTGTGACCCCCGACAGAGGGCTCTGGAAGCCGGCGCATGCTCCCCCAGACTTTGCCTGCATGCCTGTCCCTTTGCTGATCTTGCTTTGGGTCCTCTCCTTCTAATACATCATGGCCGTGAGTACAACTCCGTGGTGAGTCGCAGTGAACTCACACGTGTCTATTTAAGGCATCCCTAATTCAGTGCTGTGCTAAGTAGGGGTGCTAACCCAGAATAAGATTTTATGCTTTATCTTAAGGAGAATTCAGTGAAATCATTCATAAGTGTGTACATCAGGTCCCAAATTATGTTATAAAGATTTCAGTGTGGCTGGAGCCGTCCATGTGCTTAAAATGAGGGTCAAAGGTTGGAGGAAGAAAAAGAATTAGGCTTGAGTTGGATCTTACAGATGGTGTGGCAGCAGAATAATGGCCCCAGAGACACCTGCGTCCTAATCTGTGGCACCCGGGAATGTGTCACTTTACCGGCAAAGGGAAATTATGGCTGCAGATGGAACTGAAGTTGCTAATCAGCTGGCCTTAGGTAGGGAGAGTGTCCTGGATTATGCAGGTGGGAGATGCATGTACGCCCCGCGTAGTCATGGGGTACTTAAATGTGGGAGAGGGATGTCTTAGTTTGTTCGGGCGGGTATGACAAAATACCTACACTGGGTGGCTGGTAAAGAGCACACATTTGTCTCTCACAGTTCCGAGGCTGGGAAGTCCACGATGAAGGTGCTGGCAGATTTGGAGTCTGGTGAGGCCCCACTTCCGAGACAGCTGCTTGCGCTGTGTCCTCCCACGGTGGAGGGAGGAAGGGAGCTCCCGGAGTCCCTTTCACAAGGGCACTACTCCCGTTCACGAGGGCTCGCCCTCATGGCCTGGTCACCTCCCGAAGGCTTCACCTCCTAATGCCGTCCCCGTGGGGTTAGGATTTCAACATATGTATGGTGAGGGGGAGGCACAAACATTCCATCTATGGCAAGGGAGGCAGAAGAGAAGGGCAAGGTGATGTGATGTGGAAACTGGCCATCGGGCTTTCAAGACACAGGAAAGGGCCCTAAGCCCAGGAACACGGCTGGAAGAAGCTGGAAAGATGAAGGAACACAGTTCCGTGGACGCTTTGATCTTAGCCCCATGACCCTCGCGTTGGATTTCTGACCTGCAGAAATGAAAGTATATGATGTTATAGCAGCCCTAGGAAATGAATAGAGATTTGTTGAAGTTTTGTTTTTGGTGGATGACGAACAGTAAAAGGCACGGGCTGCAGGCTGTGACCCGCACATCAGAAGCGCCAGGTGCCAAGACCTGTCGATTTCCAGGGCGGGAGGCAGAACCCCCACCCCCACCCCCGCAGGTGACTCTGGCTTCCTCAGGCGGGAGTCCACACCTGTCCTCCCAGCAAGCACCTTTTCGAGCTCTCTTGAACACCCCTCACTAAGCCTGGCTTGGAAGGTGCAAAGGAGAGGTGGGGAATGGAAAATGAAAAGCTCCTCCCTGAGAAATCTCTTTGCCAATTCCCTTACGGAACCCCCAACCTCCCCGGCACCCCCGTGGTCTCAGGCCGCCCTCACTAATCCTAAGAGGCAGGAAGGACTAGGCCAGACCATACAAAACTGCCTTTTCTGTAGGGCAGAAAATAGTTGAATATCAGCAATCATAATATTCTCATCAACGCTATTGTACAGACGGGGAAACCAAAAGTTAGGAAGGTTAAGTCATTTGTTCAAGGGCACACATGTAGTGAGCCAGGAACTTGGATCTGAACCAGGGCCCCACTGCAGAATGTGCTGTTCTGACGGCGGAGACAGGCTGCGATCCATCGGGTTGGGAGGGTGTGGTTTTCAGATGCCAGGATGAGCATCTGGACGTGCTGTGAGACCACGGGGGAGCCCTCATCAAGGGAGAGGCTGAAGCTGGGGGCGCAGCGACAAGGACACACAGGGACATGGTACAGAGGACAAGGCGTAGGCTGCTGCAGAGACCAGGGTGAAATTTCCCTGGATTATGAGGTGCTGGCAGGTCATGGGAGAGGCAGGAATGGTCAGAGACACTTTTGTTCTTTGGGTCTCCTGTCCTTGGCACCGTGTCCAGCCCATAGCAGTCGCTCCATCAACGCTCATTAAATAGGAACAGAACTAAACAGCTGAGGTTACAAGTTGTCCCCAGGCAGTGAGGAGTCACCACGTTGAAAATGCGGGGTTTCGGGAGCAGGTTCAATGCCAGCCCGTGTATGGTGAACAGCTCCTGTATGTATATAGTGACACCTACTGCCGGCGATCCTCGCTGGGACAGCTGCAGGGCTGACTTCTCCGTCTTTGTGCGCCCCCCGCTTGACCTAACTGGAGTGCCGAGTGGAAGTTTGAGCACTCGTCTTTGTGCCGCGGGCAGCAACCCTGACCGGGAAGGAAATCTAGGCAGGCTGAAGGGGCGCGTCGGTGAAAAGATAGGAGTACAAACACGCATGCGGGCTCTTCAGAGAATTTCTGAGTTCTGGAAGCTCGTCCCACACCATAGCGAACATATCAAAATACTCCTACAGTATCCAAACACTCTTCAAGAATTTGAGCTTTGAAAAATGAGTTTTCATGGGAAATTATTTGGCGACAGGGAACTCATTTAATTCATGATTGCTATGACTTCCTGGCAATCATGGTATTAGGAAATTCTTACCAAGTGATTTCTAACTTCCATGTGGTTTTCAAATACGACCAAATGTTTATCAGCAGAGAAATTACAATTTGAAGTTGGCACGTTACGTGTTGGGGACTTTTCTTTGAACATTTATTAATTTCAAATTTGCAGTGTACTCTTTGCATTTGGGGGCCAATAAAATTTCTTTTTCAGGCTCAAACATTTTCATAGGTTCTTGAAAAGCCTAGTGAATACGTGGCTCAGTAAACACTGCTCCTTGTGTATGACTGGTCAACAAAGATTCCCATTCTTCTCCCTATAAGGCTGCCCCACACCTGAATGTGGGGAAACCTTTCCTTCTGTCTCCAGGGTTTCCTTTGTCACTTCCGTCACCAGGGTTGCCCCCCACTCTACTCCCATATATAGTAAATGCCAGCCAACATCCCAGAGGGGCTGGAAACGACACAGACACGCAGAGAACCCTGCCTCAACACAATTGACATTTCCTGGGGAAAAGAATTTATGATGAAAACTTCCCTAATTGGACATTCTAGCGCTAATATGCTAGACAATCCTGTTTTTACTTCTGATCTTCAGAGGGCAATGGTTTCAGATACCTTTATATAGCTGGGCACTTTTTCTTTTTTTTGTACACTCCCGGTCACTTGCCGGCGACTGGTCATCTAGGACCAGTTCTATAAGTAACCACACGTCAGGTGTAAAGTTTGCCCCTGTCTGGACGTGTTACTAGGGGCTTCCTCCTGGTGGGGGGATGCCTCCCATGCAGCTCCAGGAACTTGGGCCACACTCACGGAGATGGGGGGTCACTGTGCAGGGACCACAGGCCGTCTGCAGCACTGACCTCTCGGCCGCCACCATCCCAGCCGTGACTTCCAAGGACGTCCACCTCGGCCCGGATCCGTGCGGCCTGACACCCATCATCCATCCCAGAGCTCTGGCTCTGGTATCTGAGCCCGGCCGCAGCCCCAGAGAGTCTGACCTCCAAGATCCGACCTCTGCCTCTGCCCCGAGGCCCCGGCTATGCCCTGACCTCCAGCGTCCGACCCCCGCCTCGCCCCGGGCGTCTGGCAGCGCCTTGACTTCCGCCATCCGACACCCACCACCCTCCCTGCCCTTGACTTGGCCGCAAGGACGCCCCCGCGGCCCCGCGGGAATTCCTGCGGACACCCCCGTCCCGCGCCGCCCCCGGGACCCCCAGCGCGGACCCCGGAAGGGCACCCGGACCGTCAGCGGCCGCCCCTGCGCAAAGTGATTTCTCGGAAAGCTGAGCGCTTCGAAGAAGGCGGGCCGGACGGGCCGCGCCCATTGGGCGGTGCTGGCGGCGCGTCCGCGCCCATTGGGCGGCCCCGGCTGCCCTCCCACGCCCATTGGCCCGCGCGGCCGCCGCTCGGCACGCCGGACCCGCCCCGGCCCTAGACCCGCGCCGGCGCCCGAGCCCGCGGCCGCATCCCCCGAGCGCGGCGGCGAGCGTGGGAACGCGGGCGGCGGCGCCGAAGGCGGGCGGCGGGCTCGGGCGCGCGCGGCGGCAGGTAGGCAGCCCGGCGGCAGGTAGACGGCCGGGCCGGAGGGGGCCCGGGCGGCGGGCCAGCCCGGCTCCGTCTCTCCTCCTCCTCTGCTCTTCCTCCTGAACCCAGACCCAAAGTCCAGGCGTTGAGCACGGGGTGGCGGGTCCCCGAGTGGCTGATGCTTGACAAAAAAAATCCCATTTTTCTTAGAGTCGGGTTTGCATGGAAGACCGTAGAATGGCCTATCTAGTGAGGGGAAATACTGACCCCTTTGTTGCAAGACCTGCTCTCCGGTCCCGCCCAAGTCCTGCTGCCTGGAGTAGCGCTCGGAGGGTCACGACCAAGAAACTGCCCGGTGACCGTCCGTTTTTGTGTGAGCTACTTGGTGGAAGGGGGTGCACACTGGGGTTTTCTTCTGCCTGATGCCAGTTAACGATTTCTGAGTGGGCTCTGAGGCCCTTCGCTCTCATCATATAGCCCAGTGAGTGGTCCCTGGCAAGAAAGCCCTAGCTTTGTAGGGCTCACCGCTAACAGGAGCTTTTGGGTGCAACATGCACCCCAGGGCAAAGGGGAGACTTTACAAAGTGAGATATGTTGCTTACCCAGGGCTATGGAGTGCTTTATGAATGGAAACTAGATACTGAATGTTCCAGAATTTTAAAATATCCCTTCAACATGTCGGGGGATATAACACTTTTTATTTTTATTTTTTTAAACCTAAGTTAGGAGCTGGTTCTGAGCATGTCCTTTGGGATTATGGCAGATTCTTCCAAGAAAAGAATTGGGAGTGGTTCAGTCATTTCAGAAAGACTGGGGTCAAAGTGACAAATGGCTTTGATGCTTTTCGTCTGGGGGTGGGGGATGTGGGGATTTGTGGCCACCCTTGCCTGGGGCCCTGAAAGGTGTGGGAGGTGAGTCCTGCACCACCTCCTAGGCACATCCTGGAATCCTGGAATCTGCCTTGGGTGGGGCCACCGCAGCCTCTTATCACCTCCTGCCTGGGAAGCCTGATACCCGGGACCCATTTATTGGGATGCAGATTAGCTCCAGATAGGATTTGGCCCATAAAGAGAATGATTAAAAATCAAGGAAGAGGAAGTTATAAACATGTGACCGGGCTTATGAATTGTTTTTCTGGCTTGACATTTGATGGGATTAATGCGTTAGCGTTCCATAAATCATAGTGGGTCATCATGGGACTAGTACCTTAGGCTTCTATTGCCACTTAGAGTCTTAGAGGTGACCTCAGTGAGAATTCAGGTGGGGCTGTCCACGTGTTTCGATCTGGTAACGTAGCCTTAGTTTTTCTCTGCAGAGTGAGCAAAGTAAGACCCTCCTGCGGTGCCTGGGGGTCAGGGTGCCCTTCTGGGCTTCAGTGTTTCCTCCCGTGAGCAAACAGGCTGGATTAGATGGTTTCTAAAGTATTGTCCAGTTTTCATATTATGTGATTCACTTTTCCTCTCATTGACCTCTCTCTTAACTTTATTTTCTCTTTTCCTGTCCTTATAAATCACCAAGACCATTGTCCTTAACAGTTTTTGGGGGCTATGAATCCATCAGAAAAAAAAATTTTTTTTTTAAAGATTTTATTTATTTGAGAGCGAGCAAGGGAGAGAGAGATCACAGATTGAGAGGGAGACGCAGACTCCCTGCTGAGCAGAGAGTCCGACGTGGGGCTCCATCCCAGGACCCTGAGATCATGACCTGAGCCAAAGGCAGACGCTTAACCAGCTGAGGCACCCCAAATCCATTAGAAATCTTGATAAGGTGTTGACCCACTTTCTAGAAAAGCGCGCAAAATCTTGCTTTTCATTTTCAGGAGGCTCCTGGAGGATGGACTCTGGTTTACAAACCTTGTGCTAAGGGGGTGAACAAAGTCCTAACGAATGGGCACATTTCAATGCATTTACAGACCCACAGTCACCACCCCTCCTGTAGTGTTCTGGCCCCTCTCGCCCCGCTCCTGCACGCAGCTCACTCCTCAAGTGAGGCGAGATTCTCCTGGCTTTCCCCCCTGAAAAGATCTGTAGGAATCAGTTCGGTGCTAGGTTATTTTCTGGGGGGTGCTCAGTGGTGGGGTTTCTTTTCTCTCTCTAGGTGTCCCTCCTAAATCTGTACCTTCTTATTTAGAAGCATAAGGGACTGTTTAGGAATTCTGGGATGCTTGAGATACAATTCCATTCACCTTGCCGCTGAGGAGAGCCTCAGAGAGGTTCAGGTGGTTTTCCCGAGGTCAGGTTGGAGAAAAGCCATTGCTGGGTCTGCAGTTTCCAAATCCAAGTCCAATTCCTAATTCCACCCATGTCACCCCTTTTACACCCACCAGTGGGCATGGAAAAGTTACAGTCGGCACTTGGGATTCACCTTCTTCCCAGGACCTGGACCCCCCCCTTCCAATCCCACAGCCACCTGGAGGGTGGCTGGTTTCCAAGTCATGCACTTGCTTTATGGACCAGCATTGCTCTGGATGTGACCATATTCTTGGGGACATTGTGTCTTGTCACTACTGATGGTTTCAAACCTATTTGCCCAAAGAGGTCACATTTTATTTTTTTATTTTTTTAAAGATTTCATTTATTTATTTGACAGAGAGAGAGACAGCGAGAGAGGGAACACAAGCAGGGGGAGTGGGAGAGGGAGAAGCAGGCTTCCTGCAGAGCAGGGAGCCCGATGCGGGGCTCGATCCCAGGACCCTGGGATCATGACCTGAGCCGAAGGCAGACGCTTAACGACTGAGCCACCCAGGTGCCCCGAGGTCACATTTTAATCAGAAGAATAGAAATGCCTTTTTTTTTTTTTTTCTGGTGGACGTCTGTCCAACTGTCTAGGGGATTTCCACCCCTGTTCTTGTAAATGTGGGCTGTGCGTCGATACGGCATGATTGTTCTTTTTCTGTCTGCTGTTGGGAAAGCTGCCTGTTCTGGCAAGAATGTTCTTCCAAAGGATGTCTTTGGGCACCCTGGTGAGGTCCCCAAATTCTGGTGCCTTCTGGAAGAGTCTAGCCCGGCTGACTTTGCCCTGTTCTATGGCCCCAGTTGATTTCCTTGCTTTTGTTCTAAGTGGTTGTAGGAGTTCCTGAGGAAGAAAGTTAGGATAATAACATGTGTTATTTAGAGAGAACCTTCTAAGGTCCAGGCATGGCCTCAGGTGCATCCTCTGAGCCCTCACCCCAAAGATGCCAAGTACTGATGGTTCTCCTGGGGCTTTAGCCCCCGTAGCTGGCACTCCAAGGTTAAATCATGATACAAGGTCACCCAGCTGGGAGATGGTGGGACTCAAATGGGACCCCAGCTCTGTCTCATTCCCAAACTCTTGCTCTTATCAATAACCCATCTGTGAAGGAACAATCTAAAAGGGATAGCTTTGAGGATCTCTTCTTTCTTGGAGTGCACAGATGTCATATTTGCTAAGAAACACTGGTCAGACTGGGCATCAAGTCAGGGAATTGGCTCTCAGGGTGATGAGCTGCTCATCGAAGGACATGGAAATGTAAAGGTGATTATTCCCCATCTCATGCTAAAAATGGAATGGTGTCCTTCGATGTGGCCGTGTTTGCCCGAAACGGAGCAAGGGGTAAGGCTGGAAGGAGTACCAGCTGGAACCTCAGGAGGGACGGACATCTGGTGCGGGGCAGTGGCAGATCTCCCGGGGAGCTCTCAGTGTTCAGGGGTTTGAGGCCCAGGGGAGGCACGGTCTTCCCACGGCAGGTGGCCCAGGGTCCCAGGGTCCGTGGGTTTCTGCGAGGCTGGCACCCGTGTTGCAGCCCTCTGATTTTCCTGTTGGCAGTTCTTGGCTCTCAAGTACGTGGGGTGCTGTGATTAATGAGATAATATCTGTAATATCACAGAACGTGCTCTTTTCTCTCCAAGGATGTGTGACCGGAATGGTGGCCGGCGGCTTCGGCAGTGGCTGATCGAGCAAATCGACAGCAACATGTACCCAGGGCTGATTTGGGAAAATGATGAGAAGAGCATGTTCCGGATCCCTTGGAAACACGCCGGCAAACAAGATTATAATCAGGAAGTGGATGCGTCCATTTTTAAGGTACAGACTTGAACCCCCTGAGTTCAGCACCAGTGGTGTCCGTCTTCTCTCCAGGCCCATGCAGGTGTTGAGTGGCATCTTATTTGCTTGAAACTTAATCTAGTTTTTTTTTTTTTTTTAAGATTTTATGTATTTATTTGACAGAAAGACAGCGAGAGAGGGAACACAAGCAGGGGGAGTTGGGGAGGGAGAAGCAGGCTTCCCGCTGAGCAGGGAGCCCGATGTGGGGCTCGATCCCAGGACCCTGGGACCATGAGCTGAGCCGAAGGCAGACGCTTAACGACTGAGCCACCCAGGCGCCCCCTAATCTAGTTTTTTTAAACAAGCATTGGTCGAGTGCCGAATGGGTCTCCACCGAATATCCTAGGTGATTTTACATCTATTGTATGACCGAGTTACTTCGAGGTCAGTTGGGTATTGTTGGCGTTTTCCTGACGGGGAGATGGAGGGCACTTTCCCCAGCTACGCTACCATGTCTTTTGCATGGGGACTAACAATCAGAGAGCGAGAAGACTTCTCCAAGGCCCTGAGATGGAAACCTTTATCCCCTGGGCTGCCGTCTCAATTCCATGACGAATTCTAGGAAGGGTGTAAGTCTGTCCTTTCGAAGTTACTACTTCTGCCTGGCAGCGTAGGGTCAGCTCGGATGAGAGAGACACCATCTGTCATTGCTTCCGGTGCCGGGTCATGTGGGGTGCCCTGAACCTGCAGCAGATGTCTAAAAATAGTCTTCCTTCCCGTGCGAATAAGAAGTACCCAAGCACGGAGAGGCTTGCTGTTTACCACGGGCACTGGGTGAGAACTTGCTCTGTGCCAGGCCCGGCCCACACAGTCCGATGTGGTAGGCGCTGCTCCTCTTGCTCCTTGCAGGCACCGAGGGGGAAGTGACTTGTCCAAGATCTCACAGCTCCTGGGCGATGGAGTCCGGCAGCCCGACCAGGAGCCCTGCTCCCAGCCCTAAGCAGTCCTGATAAGCGCGGGTTACTTGCCATTATTCCTACATTCAGGCAGAGGAATGGGAGCCAGGGCAGCCCAGCTGGGCTCTCAGGGTCCCCTGTGGGTCGTCGTCACCTGCAGGCTTCTCTGAGGCCCCCCACCCTGGGACATTTGGATCCTGAGGTCAGGGTGAGCCCAGGCTTCTGTGTCGGCAGAGGGACACAGCTCAGGAGGCTGGCTCAGAGCCCCCCTTGTTCTGTGGGCATTTGGGGTCGGGGAGGGGAGAGCGGGTGAGGATGGGGGAGGGCGGGGCAGGCGGAGTTGGGGAAGGGTGGGAATCGGACCCCAGACCGAGGTGAGGGCGGGAGAACAGGGGGGACCCAGGGCAGCACAGGATGCTGAGCTGGGGATGACCGTCCTCTGGCCCGACCAAACACAAATGACAGAAGATCATGCCTTGGCCCCGGAGTGGGGCGCACGTAGGTCACAGCTGGCTTCAGAGGCCTGTCAGCCCTTTGGTTCTCTGTGGTGTTGGCAGCGGGGCTCCCCATTTCAGCAGTTCTGTTCCATCTCTGATCCGGGGTCCCAGATCTCTTTGGGAGACTGCTGTCAGTTACTGGCTCTCGTCCAGAAAAGTGGGCCCATGTGGACGGTTCGCCCTCACTCGCCTTCCAGGGGCCCCGTGTCGCCCGAGTGTCCAGCAGATTTCTCCCCATCAGGAGCCTGGACACTGGCAGGTGTTCGCAGTGTCACCGGTGCAGCTGCTTTACCATTCTGGGCGGTGCTGTGGACTCCTGTCTTTGGCATCGTGGTGAATCTCTCCTGCGAAAGACTCCAGCCGAATGTCAACAGTGCCCAGGGTCCACTGGGTCTGCTGGGAATTCGAGGTTATAGATGGCTACAGACCAGAGCTCCTCAACCTTAGCACTGTTGACATCTCGGGCCAGATAGTTCCTTCTGGTGGGGCCGTCCTGGGCCCTGGAGCATGTACGGCAGCACCCCTCCCCCTCCCCACTGGGACCCGCGCCGGTTGCTGACCATGGCCAGGACCAGCAGATTTAGGCAGATGCCTGGGGTGCTGAGGGCCCGGTTTTCGGGTGACCATCACTGAGACCTCTCCGGGAGGGGAGTAGGGGCCCGACCAGTAGGCTGCATGTCCCTGGCTGTGGTCCCTGGTGGCTGTGCCAGGCCTCTCCCTTCACCCTGCGCCCTGTTTCAACTTAGGCTCTGGGGGTAAAGAAATAAAGCCCCAGATTTATATGTCTTATGCAATGCGCCTCATGGCCGTTTCAACAGCGTTGAGAAAAATGTGCAAGATTCCCAATGCTTCCGTTCATTACGAAGCCGTTCAGTGTGGCAATCTGAGAGGGGCCCACAATCTCAGCAGAAGCGGGGTGGGAGGGAGACGTGGGCGCCCCCCAGGGCTGGCGGCCACCGGGAGGGCGGCACGCTGGGGAGAAACAGGGAAGGACCCACGTGGCGCTCTGCTGGGCCACGCCAGCTGGCGCCCATCCTCTGAGGGTGTCTCCCCGCGGCGCCCGAACGCACCTGTGCTGGGCCAAGAGACTTATGGGGTTTCTGGTTAAGTAGAGAACCTTTGGTTTGGAACATTCAAAGAAAACCTTTAAAAAACAGTTAGTGGAGCGTAAGAAGCCATTTATACCAGAGAATTCTTCATCGCCTGCAGCTGTGATTGTGCGGCCTGCCTCGTGGTGCAGGCCGGAGAGGGGGATTGGAAGGGGCTGAGCTCATGTTGTACCATCCTTGCGTATCCCGAGGCTCTCTTATCCACTCGTACTTGTTTTTAAAAAAGTATTCTGCCTCCTTTTCGTAAAGCTGAGGGTTGTTTCTCTCACTGACCAGCATTGTGACCGGCCTAAATGAATTAGAACAGACTTCATAGCACAGATATTTCAAATTCAGTAGGCTGTCAAGGAAAGAAAACACAAGATGAGACAGTAACATGAAATCAGGAAGACTTTGTGGTCCCAGGTTTACTGCTGGCTGCTGATGAGCGCCCAGGGGCGGGAGGCACGGGTTGGGGGTGGAGACTGCCCACGGGCCTCAGAATCGCTCCGTTCTTCTGGTGGTAGCTCGAGAAGGAAGGGTCTTGAGAGATCACCCAGCTAAGCTGGTCTTTTAGAGCCGGCCAGAGAGCCCATGAAAAGGCTCAGGGCAGGGCTGGAAGCAAGGTACCTCTGATGCCCACCCAGGGCGCCTCCTGACCATGGTGCCCCGCTCTGCGCTAGGATGTCCTGGCTTGCTTCACGGGTGAGTGTGACCCTCTGATGCGTGATAGGGCTGTAGGCCCTGCAGGCTGGATAAAAACTAGCTGGTCCTGACATTGCCTCGAAAGCCGTGCCCTTCGGGGTCCGTGTATAATGGGGATTAACCAGGGGTTCGCAGCGGGGGGTGGGGGAGCGTGTCGCAACGTTGCCTCCCCGGGGCGCACTTGGCCATGTCTGGAGACAGTTTGATTGTTTGCTGGCCTCCGGTGGGTCAAGGCCAGGGATGCTTTTAGACTTTCAGCCACACACAGGACGGCCTCCACCCCCAAAGTACGGTCCAACCCCAAATAGCAAGAGTGCTGAGGTGGAGAAACTCGGATTTAACCTAATAAAAATTGGAAATTACTGTTCAACGTGTACATGGTTCACCTTCCTTGAAAAAAGTAAATCCAAGCCTGGTCTGCGATGCCGTTAAAAAAACACTGAACAACGATCAGGAGGGACTGGAGGCCATTTACTTGAGAGGGGAGTTTATGTCTGAGTCAGAGAAAGGGGTGACACTCGTGTGCCCCAGGAGGAACATTCTCCTATTCCCCTCCCGCGGCAGCGCCCAGGCTCAGCTCAGCGCGCCAGCAGAGGAGTGTGAGGTCTTGTCCCAGGGGCTGGGGGTGTCACAGAGTTCCTGCCCGTGTGGCCCCCTGGTCACCTGCCAGTCTCTGAGACGCTGGCTGAAGATGCAGATTCCCAGACTAAGCCCTGCTTACTGAAGGAGACTCCTGGGGGGGGGCCCAGGGATCTGCATTTCACGAGCCCCCTGGGCGCTGGTGCGGGCATTGAGCTCCAGGACCCTGGCTGTAGGGGAGCTCCACTGGGCTGACAGTCGGGGCATGGTGTTTAACCCCCGACTGGGTCACCTTGGGAAGACTTGCGTCTTCCTGAGTGGGGCTGAGGATTCCCTCCAGACCTCGTGCTCATGGAGGCCGGCAGGTGCGTCTGATTTAGCCCGAGACTGAAGGTTTTCACCTGACAGCCCTGACCCCCTCGTTGTTGTGTCTGGATTCCAATTTCGAAATCTTGAAACTGCTCATCCACGTGTTCGTCTGAATTTTTTTTTTTCAGTTCTGCCCCCTTCTGCGTTGTGGCTTTTGTAGGTTTCCAGCTTTGAGCGTCTGGTCCTAGTTGAGACTGTAAGGTTTGGAGAGGTTAGGAACAGCTGTGGAAAACCAACAGACAGACAACGTTTTATTGCCTTTTAAACAGGGCCCTGGGGGTGGGGCGGGGAAGGTTAGAATAAACGCCAAAATGCAAAACAAAATTTCTATTAAAAGTAGCAGGGCAGTGGATGACCACATTCAGACTTCTTGCAAATGTTCCCTTTTCATGCTAAATTTTGGCTAGGGGTTGATTTGAAAAAGCAACAAATTGTTCTTTGTTTTGAACATTCTAGTGAAACCATGTGCTACTTCCTCTTTGCTAGTTGACCTCAGGCTCCTCCTGGCCCCCTGGTCCAGGGAAGGATTCGCCAAGAGGCAGATCCAAGATGTGTATGTGGGGAGGAGCCGCAGGCAGGGGCTGGCTTCTGGCTTGGCTGGGTGGCCCTGGGGGGGTGGGGGCCTTCCTGGCCCGGGTCTTTCCGAGATGGAGACCCCTGAGTCCTGAAAGTCCCTGAATGTGAGCTCGTAGCCAGAGGCGGCAGGACACGCCGCTCCTGACCGTGGCCATGGATACCCATGGTCGGGGTGGGACGGGGCTGGCCTCGCATCTCATGTGCTGCTTTCTTTTCCTTCAGGCCTGGGCAGTTTTCAAAGGGAAATTTAAGGAAGGGGACAAAGCTGAACCAGCCACTTGGAAGACGAGGCTACGCTGTGCTTTGAACAAGAGCCCAGATTTTGAGGAAGTGACAGACCGGTCCCAGCTGGACATTTCTGAGCCATACAAAGTTTACCGCATCGTCCCCGAGGAAGAGCAAAAATGTAACTATCCGTGCCGGGCACTGAGCCCAGCAGAGTCTGCCTGGGTCTGGGGGGACATCTGGGCGAGTGGTTAGCCGACTGTCCTCTCCTCTGTGTAAGCAGATACCGAGGGCTCTTTCCCCTGACCTCGGCCACCATCCGCTGGCCAAGTGGCAGCTTCCAGTTGAGTGGGAGGTGGCGCACGTGGGAGGAAAGGGTGGGGAGGCTGCTCACCGCTGTCAGACCAGGGTCTGGGGGTGTGGCCTCCCTGCGGCAGTCACGGGGTTGGGCAGGAGCAAGTGGCCTGGGCAGGGTGGGTGAGGTGTTCCTTCTGTTCTAACAATGCCCAGAGGAGGCTAGGGGACAGTCAGGTGGACGAAGCGGGGGGAGGGTAACGTTCTTGAATGCAGTGGGGGACGATGGCAGCATTGGCCTCATGGCCAGAGATCAGATACGCCTCGGCACGTGGTTAGATCCTGATCATTATTTGGGAAGTCCGGGAAGTGAGGATTCCGGATGGGCCTTCCAGCTCTAAAATCCCGACAGAGCATTCGCGCGGAGATGAAAGCAGGAGCCGCCCAAACCTGCCTCACATAGCACGGCCCTGCTGCCGCGCCCTGGTCGGACATGGCTCATCGACCGGGAGACAGCGACCTCTGGTCTGGCGTCAGAAGCCTTTGCGAAAGTGGGGTGCTGTGTGCGGATCAGCGCTGGCCCGGACCCGAAAGCTCGTTATCGTCAGGGGTTGAGAACATTCTTTTAACACATCCCTTAGCCATTAGATGTAGCAGTTAGACCCCTGCAGCCAAATCCCTTGCTTCTTCCATGCTCTTTAGTCATCCAGGGAGCCTGAGAGAAATAGAGCCCTCAGCAACTCTCCGGGGCTGTGCAGATGTTCTCGATTTGATCTCTTCCCACTGGGGGAGGGTTGAAAATGTCCACAGAGAATTGAAAAAAGAAGTTAAAATTGTGACTGTCCCAAATCTATAGTGAGCCTGCGTCAGAGTGTCATTTAACTCCTCCCCAAGGGAGCCAGCGTAAGGACAGAGACGGTGGGATGGAGAATGAGAGGCTTGGGTGACACTCGGTCCGCGAGCCCAGCCGCTGGATGTCCTGTCCCTGGCGTGTACCCAGAGTTTGGGGGATTGTCAGAGGTCCTGGTCGTTTGTAGCTTCACTCTGTATAAATTAGCACCTAACCTGACTGAGTCAGAACCCGTCAGCAGTTAGTCAGACTAAGTGACCTTCCCCTGGAGAACCTGACGACCTTGGCAAGGAGGCCTCTTAGGTAATGCTCTGGGAGGGCTCTGAAAGGCCAGCCCTGCATGTCTCCCCCTCACCTCCAAGTTCTGGATAATTTTTCATCAACACCAAATGAACTGTGATTTGAGGGAGTGGAGAAGTTTCCCTTGGCTCCCCCCACCCCCAGGATCGGCCGAGCTTGAACTGTCAGGTGAGCCCAGCTTGTTTACAGCGTGGGGTGCAGCCAGGATCACCTGCCAGGGTGGGTGTTAGAGAAGAAGCTGGTCCTCAGGGGGCAGAGGGACACTGCATTTGCATAGTGTCTAAATGGACCCACTCTGCTCTGTACTTCAGTGGTTTGCAAGCTTTGCTCGGGGGTGCCCCCTCTACTCCCTACTTCCCCCATCCGCAGCTTCTAGCGAATTCTTGAGTCTGTCCAAGTAGAATTGAGATTCAGTTGGGATGGAGCCATGGGTCAGTTAGGTGCCTGTTGGTTATAAGACACGGCACACGGATCCCTTGATAAGGCAGATCTCTGACCTGGGGGTGGGGGCGGGGAGGAAATGAGCCTGGGGTGGGGGGCTTGCCGTGCGGCCGCTCTTTGCCTGGAGGCCGTGCCCGATGGAGCCAGCCTTCCTGGTGTGCTGTGCACACTCAAGTCTGGTGTGTGCACAGATGCGTGCTGTATATTTGGAAAGGCCACAAAGACATTTCCTGTCAATTAACTTTAAAAAATGACTCCAATCTGCACACATATTTTGCCAGGAAATCTTTTGAATGTCTTTGAATAGCCCAGCTTGTGAATGTAACCCATATGGGTGGTGAATGCCTGGCGTGAAGGGTGTCTGGTGGGCAGTCCTTTTCCAGCTCAGCAAATGGGGACGAGCCACATGGCCGTCCTCGTCCTCTGAGTGTTAGAAACAACAAAACCAACTTCTCCCTTTGACTTGGCCGCTCAGACAACTGAGGCAGCCCGGGAAATAACTTCTAGGCCTTTTCCAAACCGGTGAAGACACCGACTGACTTTTATTTCCTTCAACTCAGCATTAAAAAAACCCCAAACCAAAGGGCCGACTCAATTCCAGCCCCGATGACGGCTGTGGTGGGCTCAGTGCCGTGTGTCACGCGTCTGCCCGATTTTCCGCAGGCAAATTGGGCATGGCGACTCCTGGCTGCGTGAGCGAGATCCCCGAGATGGAGTGCGGGCGATCCGAAATCGACGAGCTCATCAAGGAGGTGAGCGGGCAGCCCGGCCAGAGTGGCCCCGGCCGTGGAAGCTGCGAGGGTCTCGGGGAGGAGCGGCATCGCACCTGCCCTGCCGAGGCGTCCCGAGCCCTGGGCTCTCTCGGGGTGCGGCACCTCCACCCCCCCGCTCCCCCGCCCCGGGGTGCAAGGCGAGGCCGGCCTTCGCCGTCTGGCCAGCCCCTTCCCCTGGTTCCCCAGCTTCATCCCAGGGCCGGGGCTGGGCTCCCTGCTCTGTGCTCCAGCTATAAACGTATCCTATTTTAAACGTTTTGAATGGCAGTCTTAGAAAATGCATCATGGAATCCCTTGGCTTCTTCGGTGGGCTGCACTGAACAAAATGTAAACTCCCCATGCGGCTTGGGGGGGTCCTTACGAAGCTCCCAGTGGGCAGGCTGCCTATCTTAGTATCTGCCGCTGGGAGGAGGGTGATCAGCCTGTGAGAATTGTATGTAAACTCACTCAGTTCATAGGCTCTAAGTAAAGGCTTAGTGGGGTCTCCTCAGGCAGAAGGGTGGGGTTTTGGATGCCAGTTTTAGCTCTACAGATACCCTATTACCATCCGCCTCTTACCTCTGTGTTTATGGCTCTGACCAGGTGGACTTAGCATAGCTGAAATCACCCCACACAGTCCTTATAAAAGGTGGTGCGGGTGCTATAGAAATCCTTCCTAATACTCATGTGGCAGTAGCGGAATTTTTAGGAGTAGCTCGGCGTCCGAGGATGCAGATAACAAAATGCAGCCTCCTCTCAGCGGCCTGAGTTTTGTGCGGATGGCAGATGCTGAGTTTCTGGGTGGTCTCTGGCAGCTGACCGAGTGAATTCCTGGACTTTCATCTCCAGCAACATCCCGTTTCCCTGCAGGGCTTTTCTGCTGACTCAGCTAAGAGAGTGAGGTGGTTGGGTTGGCACACCGGGATTCCCAAGAAACGCAGAGTTCAAAATATTGGCTAATCAGAGGTATCAGCATCCGTTCAGGAATAGGCCAGAGCTCGGAAGTCCGGACGTGGAGAGGGAAGGAGGACGCACTAAGTCATGGCAGAGTCTGTCCAGTGTCACTGTTCACTGGTGTCCCGGAACCTTCTGCCTCTCCGGGGCACCAGGGCAGCTGGATGACCTGGCCGTTCTGTTTTGCGACAGGTGGTTTCACAAAAAAGGCCATAAACTTATTAGGGGTCCTGCAGAGGCTGATCACTCAGGCACATGGTTTGATCGCTAAGCCCGGTGGGTTTGTCTTGGATCCTTCATGATGAGAAGTAAAACTTTCCTTTTGTCTTGGGATAAAGGTGACAGTATGTCTTTGGTTAAGTCTAAACCGTTCATCTCTACAAACACCGGAGTCCCACTCTGGAAGCCCAGTGACCACCGCTCTTCTCTCGCCCCGTTCCTACAGCCTTCCGTGGACGATTACATGGGGGTGGTCAAACGGAGCCCCTCCCCGCCAGAGGCCTGCAGGAACCAGCTCCTCCCGGAGTGGTGGATGCAGCAGTCCGGCGCAGGTGAGGATGGGCCTCCGGGCTTGCCCCACATGAGGGGGCGGGGGGGCGTGGCGCTCACCCCCTTTCTGCCTTCAGGCAGTGGGGGGTCACGGGCCGTGGAACTACGGTGATCCCTGTTTTATTGAAGGTAACTGAGCCCCCTTCACCACTGCCTCGTAGGAGGGCACACGGACCCTTCCCCCGGGAGGGCTCTGCTTGCTGCCTGGGCTCCTGGGAGGGTCGGAGGGGAGGGAGGGGCGGTGGCAAACCCCTCCCAGACCAGAGGGGAGACAGGGGCTTTCGGCCACACTCAAGCTTGCCACGTGGGCCTGCCAGCCACTCTCCTAGGACATCAGGGACCCCTCAGAGCCACGGGGAGCCCAGGGCATCAGGAGAGGAGGGGGCCCAGGGCCAGGACGGTGCAATCGCTCACTGGGAGCCCTGGATTTGAATCCCATGGGCAGGGGTTGCGTAACTTATTCCAAGTCTCAGTCCTCTCACCTGATGGAGACCCCAGGACCTGTCCCGGGGGGTCACGGGGGCCGAAGGAGACATCACGCATTTATCAGCTTCTGATGCCTCCCCCCACCTTCCCACTCAAACAACTCTCCTCTGCGCGCACGGATTGCTGTGCCTCCTCCCTCGGGCTCTTTCCCCCACTGTTCCCCCATGGGAGACTGGGAGGTGACTCTGGCTCAGCTGGCTTCAGAGGTCGCCAGGCTGTCAGGTGGCAGTTTGGCCTCCGGGGCCCTGGGCGAGCCCCCTCTCCCTGCACTGTGGTGACACCTCGGGGAAAGCTAGCTCGGGCCCCAGGTCCCTCTCTGGAGACAAGGCCTGGATGGTGGGCATGCAGTCCCGTGATACTTCGGGAGGAGGGCCTTGGGTGGGAGGAAGTGGGACCCCAGAGCATCACACAGACCATTGGTCAAAAATCCCACAGCACAGAACATTTCCTCCCCCTCTTTCCTGGTTGAGTTGAGGTCTGGTTTACGAAATGTGGGTTACCGTGCTGGGGCGGGGGGATTCCCAAATTCAGCAGAAGCCTGTGGCAGGAACTCAGGAGCATACCATGTGTGGCTTTTAAAGAAACTTCTGGAGAGGGAGCATTTGGGTTGGTTCCCCACACGACTGGGTCTGAATCTGCCTTTCGCTTTCTCCGGCAGGCTTGCCGCTGGTGACGGGCTACTCCACCTACGACGCGCACCATTCAGGTATGGGGCTGCGCTGGGCCGCGCTGGCAGGTGGGACGTGGGTGCGCTTTGAAGGCAGAGCTCAGAGGACCTGTGTGGGCTTGCACAGGTGCATGGACGAGCCGATCTGGTGTCAGAAGTCAGGACCCTGGTTCCTCTTCCTCACTGTTTGCTTTTGGAGCAAGCGAGGGGCCAGCCTTTTTGAGGTTCTTCTCGGATTGGACCAACAAATAGATCCAAAGAGCTCTTTCTGCATAACCTTGCAGGAGAAGAGCCTGGGGACAGCTCGGGCCCAGCTCTGCCCCTCTTGTGTGACCCCAGGCAGAGTGATTTGAGCCACTCAGAACCTCACTAGAGTGTGGTGAGGATTAAATGGAGTGTCGTTAAAAGTTTCTGGTAGGGATGTCATTGGTCAAAAAACGTCACCAGTGTCTGTCACGAGTATCCATTTCTTTTACTCTCTTCCACACTCAAGTTCATAATGATAATGATACTAATTAATGTTGATGATGGGATGATGATGATGGGGATGGTGCTGCTGCTGCTGGTGTTGATGATGGGGATGATGGAGATGATGGAGAGGATGATGGGGATGATGATGGAGATGATGGTGGGGATGATGGAGATGATGGTGGGGATGATGATGGGGATGATGGAGATGATGGTGGGGATGATGGAGATAATGGGATGGGGATGGTGGGGATGATGGAGATGATGGTGGGGATGATGGAGATGATGGTGGGGATGATGGAGATGATGGTGGGGATGATGGAGATAATGGGATGGGGATGGTGGGGATGATGGAGATGGTAGGGATGATGATGGGGATGGCGATGATGGTGGTGGCTGGCATTACTGAATGCTGACTAGGTGCCAGGATCAGTGCTGAGACTTTAATGTCCGCGTCTCGTACTTCCCATCACCCGTGGAGACGTGCTCTTGCTCCTCCCACTGCATAGGCTCAGAAGCCCTGGGTCACACAGCCGTGGGCTGCAGAGCTGGGATATGGCTTTGGGCTGTCCCATCCGGGCTCCTGCCCCTTATGGTCCGAGGTGGCCTCTGGTACATTTTTGTCTACTTATGCTGGGGACTCCGACGTCCTGCCAGTGGTCCCTGGAATTTGCATTCCGGCTCCCTGATGGGGCCTTAGAGTGAAGGAAGCCGGTGTCTTCCCCAACAGCTGTCAGTTCTATGAGTAGTGAACAGCCTGACTCATCAGGGTGGACCACAGAACATTAGGTCTGGGGGACCGGAGGTCTCTCGGTGCAGAGGAGGAAATGGGGCTCAGAGGTGTCTGGACCAAGGCCCTCATGGGACGGGTGTTTGGGGCGGTGGAGGCAGGTTCCCACCCAGGCAAGAAGATGACCCAGAGAAGCGGTGTTCCTGTTCACAGCACTGGAGTCACTGCAGAGCCGTCCTGCACGCTGGGGCCTGTCACAGAAGGGGGAACCCAGACTTAGAGGTTCAGTCGCTGGTCAAGGTCACCCAGCTGGTAAGCAGGTGGCCGGGGTCAAAGCCAGGCACCTGGCTGTCTCTTCCGGGAGGCCCTGGCTCGCAGGGCCAGGCCTCTGACCTAGTCAGCTCTGGGCTGCGGCCGGCGCAGTCTGCTGACTGGTGCTTTCTGGGGGCAGGAGGGGAGCCGGGGGGCAGGGCCGAGGCCTCTGGGCGAGGAGGAAGTGTGCTCGGGTGCCCTGTCCCAGCACACAGCAGGTGAAGCAACCCGTAGCACTGCCTCATGCGAGGAAGAGCCTAACACGCTCTTCTAGAAGTTGTGGACTTGGGTACCCCTGTTCCGGTCACCCCCCACCTGTGTAAATAAGTCAGTGGCAGGGGTCCCCCGTTCTCAGCGCCACAGGGACGAGGTGATGAGTGACTGGGCGGGTGAAGGGTGGCAGGGATGGACGCCACGGCCTTCAGATGCCGCCGGGCTTGATTTCCCCATTTTTCTGGAGAGATTGGAAGTCTAGGGTTTTTTTTTTGTTTTTTTAAAGATTTTATTTATTTATTTGAGAGAGAGAATGAGAGACAGCCCAAGAGGGAAGAGAGTCAGAGGGAGAAGCAGACCCCCCGCTGAGCAGGGAACCCGATGCGGGACTCGATCCCAGGACTCCAGGATCATGACCTGAGCCGAAGGCAGACGCTTAACCAACTGAGCCACCCAGGCGCCCAGAAGTCTAGGTTTTTATGTGAAGCCTTCCCGAGTGAAATGCTGACCACAAAGCTGCGTTAACAACGCCCCAGTGCGCTGGCAGATCCAGATGCGCCCGTGGCTGTGTTCACGATGTTCGGGGGTGAAGGCGGGGGCTGAACTCGGACAGCGGGGCGCCGTGCTGCGGACCCCAGAGGCAGAGCCGGTCTGCTGGGGACGAGGGAATCCAGTGTCCCCCACTCAGCAGTCATGCCGTCCGAGCAGACGCCTTAGCCCGTCTACACCTGTTTCCTTACCTGTAATAGTCACCTCTGCCTCAGGGCCGTTGTGAGGATTAAATGCTCCTAGGTCCGGCGCACTAGAAACAGCACGTGGTATCTACCGCAGAGACCCGGAGTTAGGATTTGGAACTTCAGGAGTCTCACGTACACAGCTAGTGTTTTGTCCTGTTAATCCTGCTTTATCTAGTCGTAGCTGCTCGTGGGGTGCTTACGTGTGCTAAGCGCAAACATGAGCTCATGCCATCCTCAGCCGCCGGAGGAGGTGGGTGCCGCTATTCTCTCTGCTGATGGGGAAACTGAGGCACAGAGCGGTGACGTTGCTTGCCCCTGGTCACACAACTGGGCTCCCATGTCAGGGTGCCTGTGCTCCTAGCATCGTCCCCCGGTTGGCGGGTGGCTGTTGGGGGGCAGGACAGGTGGCGGAGGGCTGCTGAGACTTGCGGAAGGTGCTGGTGGTGGCTTTTCCTGCGCGGCTCACCTGTCGGGCAGTGGTCCTCGCTCAGGCCCTGCCAGCTTGAACCTTCCCCCGGCTACGCCGCCCCGTGGTTCCGGGGCCCCTGGGACAGCCTTGCACGGGCATCTGGGGAGCTCCCTGGGCAGCAGCCAGTTCTCCCGGCCGCGAGGCACCGCTAGGAGGACAGCGAGGCAGCGACAGGGAAAAGGTGCGGAGTGGTGACAGTCATCTGGGACAAAGCTCAGGATTGTTCTGGAGTGAAGGAAGTGGGGTGTGTCAGCCCCGCCGGGCTTGCTTTCCACATTTTTGCAGATTTTCCCGATTTTGCAGATGTTACAGACCCAGCGTGGTGGGTGGGATGGTGAACCGGGTGTAACAGGGCGCGAGGTCACATGCTGGCGCTGCCCTCTCCTGGCCACCCCACCTGGGCCTCAGTGTTCCCACATGTCACATAAGTGACTTGGATTGGGACACCTGAGCTCCCAACCGGGCATGATTCCAGAATGCTACTTCACTCGAACATGGGAGAAAATGGGGCCTGTGAACGGCGGCGGGGAGTCTCATTATTCGATTGAGCAAATGATTTTTTTAAAAGATTTGTCAGAGAGACACACATGCACAAGCAGGGGGAGGGGCAGAGGCAGAGGGAGAAGCAGACTCCCTGCTGAGTAGGGAGCCCAATGCGGGGCTCGATCCCGGGACCCTGGGATCACGAGCTGAGCTGAAGGCAGACGCTTCACCAGCTGAGCCCCCCAGGCGCCCCTGAGCAAACGATGCTTAAGCAGAGCCCGGTGGGAAGGGCCCAAGGCCCAGCCCCACTCTTCAGAATTCTGGCCCCATGGCACCAGCTGCCCGAGGCTCGGAGACCCATTCTCTCCCTTTAAGGAGTTTGCCCGGAGTTGGTTTTAAGGATCCACCAGCTCCAAGCCGGGGCTTCTGGAGGTGACCAGAGCCTGAGAAAATGTGGCACCGCCGCCCTCGCTCAGTCCCTCAGTGTAGCACATGCGGGGAGACGCTGACTTAATGTGAACGTTTTTCAGACTCCCGAGAGTAGGTGTAGATGAAGGGTTTTGTAGAGATTCACCATTTGAAATCCCCGGAACCCCAAGGAGACTGCATTTGTCAAGAAAAGGATCGCATCTTTGTTCACCCTGCCTTGGAATTCGAATCTTGCATTCGCATCGGTGATGAATTCGGGAGCAGGCCCTGTGGTTACGTAGCACGTAGAACAATGTACGTGGTGGGGCGCACGTGCGTGTTACAGGACAGCGTAGGAGAGTCTCAGCAGGGTCGGGGAGGGGGAGCGATTTTACCAACTTCTACAGTGGACGGGTCATCGTGACCTTCGCCAGGAGCATGGAGTGCGCTGTGGTGATTTATGTTGAGTCATTGGTTTCCTTAGTAATTCTGTATATTCATGCTTGCTTAAAAAAAAAAAATGCTTTCTAGAAGGGTGCATGAACTTCCCCGAATGCCCAGAGGTCCCAGGCGGCCCCTGACCGGTGCCCCTCCCGCCCGCAGCCTTCTCCCAGATGGTCATCAGCTTCTACTACGGGGGCAAGCTGGTGGGCCAGACCACCACCACCTGCCCCGAGGGCTGCCGCCTGTCCCTGGGCCAGCCGGGCCTGCCGGGCGCCAAGCTGTACGGCCCCGAGGGCCTGGAGCTGGTGCGCTTCCCGCCGGCGGATGCCATCCCGAGCGAGCGGCAGCGGCAGGTGACGCGGAAGCTGTTCGGGCACCTGGAGCGCGGCGTGCTCCTGCACAGCAGCCGGCAGGGCGTGCTGGTCAAGCGGCTGTGCCAGGGCCGCGTGTTCTGCAGCGGCAACGCCGTGCTCTGCAAGGACCGGCCCAACAAGCTGGAGCGCGACGAGGTGGTCAAGGTCTTCGACACCAGCCAGTTCTTCCGAGGTGGGTCCCGCCGTCGGCGTGCCGCCCCGAGCCTTCCCGTGCGCTCTGTGCCGTGGGGGGGCCCGGTTCCGGTCCAGCTCTGTGCGTGCTTGCCCAGCAATCCCGGGGCGCCGCTCCTCCATCAGACCAGCGGCGTCGCGGCTCCCTGTGGCCCCAGTGCTCTCCCAGCTCGGGGCGGGTCTCCTGCCACCCGGCCTGAGAACTCCCAGGGAGTGGGGGGCGGCTTCCCTGGAGAAGCGAGGTTGTAGAGGGGGGCGAGGTGGGGTGCAGGGGAGTGAGGCCGGGGGCGGTGGTCACCCCCCCCCCCCCCCCCGTGTCCTCCCAGAGCTGCAGCAGTTCTATAACAACCAGAGCCGGCTTCCCGACGGCAGGGTGGTGCTGTGCTTCGGAGAAGAGTTTCCAGATATGACCCCCTTGCGCTCCAAACTCATTCTTGTGCAGGTAAGATCTCCCGGCCCACTCCTCGGGACTCCGTTTATACTTGGGCTGCAGAACAGGCAGCAGGCCCGGGGGAGACCTCCACGTGGGGCTCGTGGATTCTTGCCGCCTCTAACAATGTGTGTTCTCCCCCTGCCTTGTTTAAGTCAAAACCCCCTTTCTAGCAAGGTTTAATTGCCTCAAGGTCTGAGAGACAGAATAGACTTTTCAAGCCCTTATTTAATCTAGTCAAAGGAATGAAACTCTAAGGGTGGAATTCTGAACACTGGCTACCAGGTTGGGACCGTAGACTTTGCGGCAATACCACTTGCCCATCTGGGACTCATGTGGAGGTTCTCAGCACTCCGGGTAATCAGAGAATCTGGCCAGGGTCCGAGACTGTCCCACCGCAGCTCCTACCTCCACGTCTGACCTGTGCCCGTCCCTCTAGATCGAGCAGCTCTACGTCCGGCAGCTGGTGGAAGAAGCGGGGAAGAGCTGCAGCGCCGGCTCCCTGGTGCAGCCTCCTGAGGAGCCCCAGCCAGACCAGGTCTTCCGGATGTTTCCAGACATCTGCGCCTCACACCAGAGACCTTTTTTCAGAGAAAACCAACAGATCACCGTTTAAGCCTCTCTCTAGGGCACCCTGTCCTGCCTACACCTCGTGCTTCATTATTACAATTACTGTTGTAATTATTTAAGGATGTGGATTCCTGTGACCTGGGGTGGGATGCTTCACTCAGCTCTTAATTCAGTAAGGGCGTTCCCTGAGGACTTGACCTTTATACCCGAACAGGAGAACCATGACTCGACTCTTAAACATTGAAACGTGCGCCCAAATGACCTGGATGCTGTAACTATAACCTGTGATTCAAACATTTATTTCCCCTAATTATCATTAGTTGCTAGATTCTTTCAGCATTTGGGGATAATGGACATTTCCAAAGACTTACCCTTCAATTTTACTAGCTCATAGCTGCTTCCTGGAAAAAGATTTGGAGAAGATCAACTTGTCAGAACAAGGCCGCTTTTTGTCTCTACCTTGTGTTAGAGCGATAGATTCATGATTTCATACGCTTGATCGATGTGGAGTGTCTTTACTTTTTAAACATGTTAAGATGCCGAAATACTTAGATAACAGTCTCCCTTCAGCAAGAGAAAGCAAAACGCCAGGCTTGTTAGGGGAGTGGACACCCTGCCTCGGATTTCCTGCCAGGCGGGCCTGTCCAGCACCAGATGCACTGGTGTGTCCTCACCTGTGGGCCTTACTGCCAGGAATCTTAGAGCTAAAATTTTCACTTCTATAATTAAATCATTCCCAGATCCCTTGCTCTTTTCTTCTTGCTAAATGGTTTTGACCTGTTTTAAAAATATGCATACTTTTACTTGTCCTATTGTAAACTGCTTTGAATTTTTTTTTTTTATAAAGTGAGCAGGCTATAAACCACAAATTCAAAAAGTAATGGGAGATTGTACAAGCATTTTGTGCCTTCCATTCAGCGAGCCCAGAGCCCAGGCGGTGGTGGGGAGAGCGTGGCCGTGGCTCGGGCGTATCGGAGAGGATGTCACCAGCACCTGTCCTCACCACCCCGGTCCTGGGGTGGATGGTGGCAGGGACAATGCCTTCCCCCGCCCTAGGACTCCTTGAGGTTCAAGGTGGCCGTGGGCCATACCCAATTCTACTGTTCAAGAGAGTCCTGTACTGAGACTCCCGAGGGGAGAAAGTCCCAGTTTTAGCCCCCGAAGAACTCAGGCTGTTCGCTAGCAGAGACGATGCATTCACTACCCCACGCGTGTCAGAACGGCAGGGGCAGGTCAGCCTTCCTGCTGGCCGTCTGGTGCACGCGACACATCTCCACAATGGCTCCAAAAACACTTTCACGATTAAAAAGCACCTCAACATTTTTTTCTGGGGAAAAGTATTTTGCTCAGTTGGGGTACCTCTTCCCTGTGTCCGGGCTGATGTGCCAAGACGGGCGGAGGTGTGTGCCGTCGGCCTGGGAGCCAGCTCCACGCTCAGTGGGGACCCCAGGCAGGGCTGGGGGCTCTCCTTCCATGCTCTGGGGGGTGGGGAGAAGGATCCTTGTCCCATTTCTCCTTCATAACCAGCCTGGCCACCACCGGCCCTCGCTCAGTCTCACCTGAAAGGGCAGGAAGGGACCTTACCTGTCAAGGTGCACTTTGCAAAGAGGGAGAAGCTGGGGTTTGGGGAACAGGATCGCCTCCTGGCAGGCTCGTAACCATGAGTCTAATCTAAAATCCAAGCCTAAGAACCCCTGGTCACATTCCCCGTGGCCGCGTCCGTGAAGATGATGGAGCAAAACTTTGTCATCGTAGGTCCCTTGCGCTGTGTTTGAATCCACCTGAAAATACAGGGAAATTCAGCAAAAGTGGCTTTGGCCAACAAAGGCAGCATCACATTGTTAAGGATAACAGATCTGTTTTCTGAAATTATGTCCGAACAGTGGGTTTTGGTGTCTAGCTCAAACAAATGGTAAAACATAGATCTTGAATATGCTAAATGAATATTTATTTTTGTACCCACTTAAAACGTATATTGATCTTTTTTGTTCTTTATTAAAATGCCCCTTTAAAAGCTGATTCATGCTCTGTGTTTTAAGTCACTGTAAAATGTTTCATTTAGGGGGAATTAAACAGTGCTGCAGTGTGAGTTTAAGGATTTTTTGCTTGTTTTTCACTCATCCCCAAAACAACAGCAAAAAAGTTGAGAGGCTTGCAGATCATAGAGAACCTTCTGGAGAAAAAGGGCATGCTAGGTTTTTCTGAAAGTGCAGGGGTCCCTTCGTATGTGTTGTGAGGAGTGTGGAGGGAGGAGGAGGTTTTTGGGGATAGGCCTGCCCTGGAAGGTGCTGGGACCCCCCCTGGTTGGGTCAGCTGCACGTGATGGGGATGTGCATCTCTCCCTTCATAGACGTACTCACTGCGCTGGGTCCTTAGGGGATCCCAGATTGGTCATCGTGGAGGTTGCTTCATGGGACGTACCTGTTGAACAACCCGGGACAAATCAGTTTCAAGGGGGCCCAGACCCCAGCCAACCCAGGGGAGGTTCCCCACCATGCTCCACCTACAGGCAACGGGCACTGGGACTGTCTAGTCCTCCATGCGGAGATGAGGGAAGGAAGGCATGTCCCCGTGGACAGTGGCCTGTGGCCATTCGTGGCCCGGGACAGCTGAGTGTGAGAGGCTTTCTGACAAGGCCTGGCTGCAGGGCTTCAGCCCCCCGCTGGCTAAACCCCAGGAGAGGCGGCCGTTGGCCAATCGCTGGCTTTCTTAGACATCTCATGAGTCACACTAATTCCCGCATGTCGCAAGCAGAAACTTTGTTTATCAGCAAACCCTTTTCTGCTTGTGGATTCAGGGCCAAATGTGGAAACTTGAGGGAGTCTTGCTTCTTCCCAGAGCTCAGCACTCCTGTGCAGACCGTTGGCAGACCCTGCCCCCTCAGCTTCTCGAAGGAGAGGAGGGCGGCTGGGGTGCTCTCATCTGCGGAGGGCGGGGCTCAGGGACCAGAGGCCGCAGGAATAGCCAGGAGTTCGGAAAATGCTGTTAGGGCCCCAGAGATGACCTGACCCTTGGGACGTGGGGCCTCCTCTGGACAAGTAGCTTCTGGGACCCAAGGGCAGCCAGTGGGACCCGGCTCATGAGACACTTGGTCAGACAAGTGGCCTTCACTCTTCATATTCTAGAAACATTTACGCAAGTGAAGCTATTTCAACTGTCACTTGCTGAGCGATTGCCCCTTGGTACACTAACTTTTGCAAAATCCATCTGGGATGGAAAATTTTGGTTTTCCTTTGTAATGTCCAGATGGATGAAGATGCTGACCTCCTGGGGTATGCATCCCCAGGATCTGTCGGGCCTGGGGTCCTAGGGGAGTCCTCCTGGAAGGGGCTGTGGGCAGGCACCCCTGGGTGTTCCTGAGACACCTACTCTCCACACAGCAGCCATGCTGGGAAGCAGGAAGAAGTTATTTGTGTGAGTGATTCAGACTCTCCACAAGAGAAAGTTTTGCAACTCAACTACTCAGAAATATTTGGAAATTCTTTCTAAAGAATGATCTATAACTAATAACTGTAATTTTAACAGCTCAGTGGGCTGAGGGAGGAGGAGGGGTGGCTTCTCAGTGGAAAGTGGGGCTGTTTTTACTAAAAGCAGGGAGAAGCAGTAAACATCTTCACCTACTCATCTCCATCTTCCTCTTGGGCATGGGCACATTCGAGTTCTCGCTCATGGTAAGAAACTCACTGGAGCCGGCATTTTCCACACTTACTTGATCTGACGTGCCTTGCAAGCTGTCTGTGGGTACGCGGGGCCTCACGCGGCCCGACCAACTTCAGGCGTCAAGAGGAAAGCGTGCATAGTATTTCTGTCCTGCTTGGGCTGCCTTTCCATCTGGATGGAGGCTGCCAGGGATGGGGGGCCGCCCCTCACACCACCCTCAAACTTATATTTTGCTCATGGATTTTGCAGGTCACAACTTAGGACGCAATGGAGTTGGCTCTCCTCCTGTTCCACAAATCTGGGGGGGGTGGTCAGCTGGGAAGACTCACACGGTGGGGGGAGGGTGGAATCATCCGGAGGCCTTTTCATCCCCGCGTCCAGGGTCTGGGCTGGGGGGGGTGGGAGGCCGGGCGCAGCTGGGGCCACACGTGGAGTCTCCCTGTAGCTGGGGCTTCCTCACAACATGGCAGCCCCAGGGCAGTCCAGGGGACACAGGCGACGCTGGACGGTGTTTGTTGACCAGCCTCAACACCGTTCAGAGTGACTTGTGTCACGCTCCATTGATTGAAGCAGTCACAGGCCGCCCAGGCTGAGGAGCATGGGCAGGGTCCCCACCTCTCCACGACAGGAGCGCCACGGAGCTAGCAGCCATGTTTGGAAACCATTGGGTGGGGCGAGGAGGGAGCAGAAGCATCTTCTTTGCTACGCATCCCGCCTACACTTTGTTGAAACGTACTTTCTGCGCCCTCCCCGGAAGCCCTGGATCCTTGAGCCCCAGGCAGGTAGGCCTTTCCCTCACCCCGCGGTGGGTGCCTGGTCGTGGACACTCACCTTCTTCAGAACGTGGCCCTTCCCTTGGGAACACTGATCCCCAGCCAGGGCGTGAGGTGGGGTGTCACTGTGTGAGCCCGTCCCCAGCAGAGGGGAGCTTCTCGGCGGGGGTGAGAGCCTCGTGGGGTGTTTCCCTGACCCCTCCCTTCCTTCTGCTCCTTACCTCTCAGGCTGAGGCTGGGCCACCTTCCTCGCTGTCACCGCCGACGTGAGGCCTCTGCCAAAACGTGCTGGAGAGAACAGGAGACAGGACAAGAGATCAGGCCCTCGGTTGTGGTTTCTGTGGGGCCGGGCACGGCTATAGCTGAGGGAATGGGGGCAGGTTAGGAGGGGCCCCCACGCCTCAGTTCTCCCACCTGCAGGCTGCTTGTGAGGGCCGCGTTAGCGCACGAAAGCGGCGTCGCACGGCGCTGGGCCAGCACTCAGCATCAGCAGCTGACCGGCGTGGACTGCCCTTCCCGAGGAGCCGGGCAGGATCCCGCGGGAGATTCGCCCAGGAGCAGAGCCAGAAACAAGGACCAACTGTCAGGAGTGTGTGTGTGGGGTCACGTCAGGAAGGGCCAGTGGGGCGAGGAGAAGCCCATGGAGGTGATCCTGCGGGGCTTGCGGGGCCAGGAAGGGCCAGGCACACAAGTCGGCGGGGCTGGCCCCAGGGGAGCGAGCCAGACCCGTGCCCACCTACCTCCACCGGGGCTGGCTGACATGCTCCCAGGGGAGTGGTGACCTGGGCCTGGCCACCGGCCGTGTGTGCAGGGAGACAGGGCTCTGGCAGTCCGAGAAACCTCAGCCCCCGCCGCCGGGGTCCAGCCGCCGGGAAGGGCGAGGGGATGGGCTAGGGGCTCCATGGAGTGTTGTCACCTCTCAAAAGAGGGACATGTGCCGGGCGGCCCAGGGTTCAGCTTCCAGCTCAGGGCTTACTAGCTGTGTGTCCTAGAGAAAATCTCTTAAACTCTCTGTTCCTCACCACCTCCTCTGTAAAACAGGGGCAGTGATATCACCTACTGTGAGGATAAAGGGCTTACAACAGTCCCTGGCCCCAGGAAATACTAAAAAAAAACTATCACTTATGCAATTCAATCACTTTAGTATTAAATTTTGATAAGTCTTAGATTTATTAGGTCTAAGAAATAATCTTACAGTATTATTACCTATAATTATACACAATATTTGCTAATTACTCAGTGATGTGATAAATTGTTTATATATTTATCTAATTTTATAATTATCTCATTAAAATTGATTTTATAAATGTAGTAATTATTCAATGATTATATAAAGATTGAAACTATGTTACAATTATATAAATAAGGAAATAATTATAATGCAATTGTTGATTATCCTGTCATTTCCTATTTATGATCTGCTCCTGAGCACAGGCAAGGACCGGCTGGAACGGGGGCCTGGCGTGCGGGGGGTGCGGGCGGGCATGCAGGGGGTGCGGGGGGTGAGGGGGTGCGGGGGGTGCGGG
>NW_022589759.1:3071898-3168957 GCF_004348235.1 Phoca vitulina | reverse complement strand
GGGGGGGGGGGGGGGGGGGGGGGGGGGGGGGGGGCAGGGGGGGGGTGCGGGGGTGCGCGGTCAGTGTTGGCAGAGCGAGCGAACGCGGGCGGGAAGGGCTGCGGGAGGCGGGTCCTCCAGGCCGCCCGGCACGTCGCAGGTGCCCAGGGCACGTCCCCTCCCCTGCCGGCGCGTCCTTGCTGGGAAGTGCGGAGGAGCGGGAGCCCCCGAGGGGTGTGTGGGGTCAGACGAAGCACGAGGGTCCCTGCGAGGGCGCTCACAGACCCTCCGCAGCTCCGGTTTTCCAGGCAGAGCGCTCTAGGTGGAAGCTCAGGTTCGCCGCCCCCCCTTCCTAGACGCGCTGTTTCTCGCGGGAGGGGGGCCTCAGCTGATGTGGGGGGGCCCAGGAGCGGACAGCGCGCGCCACCCCGAGCGCTGGGAGTGCGAGCACGCGGCTGGCGCGTGCACGGGAGGCAGGAAGGCCTTCCACAAGAGCTGGGGTGGGCCGGCCGCGTGGGCCGACTTCGGGGCTCTCAGCAGTGAAATGAGGGGATGTGAGCAAACCTGAAATTGCCTGTGGTTGTGGGGCTACGTTTCCTTGGTCGGGGGGCGGGGGGAGGACACTTCTGAGACAGGCCCTCGGTTCCAGGCTTTGCTCACACACGCATCCACCACCTGGTTCGTGGAAGGCGTGCTCCTCTTCTCCTTTTTCCAAATCGTAAGGACCCGAGGGAGCTGGAAAGAACAAAGAATCTGGAAAACAAACATCGCTCAGAGATAAGGCAACAGGGAGGGACTCTGCTGTTTTCTCGGAGAGCTCCTGGGGGCAAAAATCACAGTGCGTTGGGCAGCCCCAGATGCCCCCCTGCGTTCAGCATTTCCCTTCCCGTAGCACCTGCAGAAGCCTCCCTTCTGACCTCCCCGCTGCTCCTCCGTCCAAAACAAGCATTGAGCAATCGGGGCCAGTTAGAAATCCCGAGCCCGGAAATAAAGTGGCTGTTGCTTTGACGCCCTTGCACGTCTGTTCGGGGTCCCGACAGGGGCAGAAGCTAGGCTCGCAGGAAGCAGATGGCCTGGCCCACTGTACATTTCGGAATATTTCAACTGCAAGGCTGGCCGGGCTGTTGCATCACTGGGTCAGACGAGGGCCACGGGAAGGAGGCCAGGAGGGGAGAGGAGGAGGAAGGGGGACGAAGGGGGACGAAGGTGGGAAAAGCACCTAGTTCTCAGCCAGGTGCACCTGCAAAGAGCAGCTACAGGGGATGAGGGTTCAAGTCCTGACCGGGTCGCTGATTAGCTGCGAGACACTGGGGAAGGCCTTCCCTTCTCCGAATTTCAGTATCCTTGGCTCGAAATGATCTGTCACGCCCACTTCACATGGCTGCTGTGAGGGTAACTGCCCTGTCCTCAGGTTGCTGTGAGGATGGCATGAGGTCATCCATGCCCGGTGCTCAGGCCCGGCCCGCTGCCCGAGGTGGCGCGTTGGGGCCAGGCTCTGCTTGTGGGCAGGTGGTGTGGGCACGACTGCGCGGACCGCTCAGGGGGCGTAGAACCAGACAGAGGGAGCAAAGGGATTCCCAAAAGGGCCTTCCTGCCCCCCGAGTGCCTCCCTGCTCGCTGCCCGGGAAGTGGACCTCCACGGAGCGCTAGCAAGCTCCCCCACCCTCTGGCTTCCAGCCGAGTCAGCCAGTGGGGGCCCCGGCAGGAGTCGGAGGGAGGAGAGAGGCCAGCGTGTGTCCACCCCAGTCTTCTCCCTGCATCTCCCCAAGTCAGCCGTGCCGCTCCCAGGGCCCTGGTCTACACGTGACTGGCCCTGGGCGCCAGGAACCATTCCCTCTTCTTGTCCCTTTGGGGGCCACCTCCTTGGGTGGTGACAGCCTTGCCCCACCCGTCCTGCTCCTGCACTTTCTCTTCTGGTTCCCTGAGACCAGGGCTCAGCGGATCTGGCCAATCCGGCCCACTGCCTGTCGGTGCCAGCTTGCACCGAACAGGGCGATGCGCCCTTGTTTGCACGCGCCCTGTGGTTGCTCTGACACCACGGTGACAGGGGAGCATTTCCAGCAGACGCCGCACGGCCCCCAAAGCCGAAAACACTCACTGTCTGGTCCTTATCTCAGCTTTCTGGAGCAGCGTGCCGGGCTCTGCCTCCAGCCGGCCGCACCGGAGAGACCGACCCTCCGCGAATCTCCCCAGGGCGCCCGGCTGCCGATCGTTTGATGACTGGCGTCGCGTGCTCTTCACGCGAAGAAGTCCGCTTCCCCGAGTTTCCACGTTCCTGGGAGGAGAGGGTCCTGACATGCTGCAGGTGTCGACGACACCCCTCTTCTCCGAAGAGGAGAAGACCGTGGCTAGGCCCCCGATTGCACCCCCTCTAAGTGTGAGCTGAGGCTGTTCGGGGTGCACCTCGGGGTCACTTCTTCCTCCCAGGGCCGCAGGAGTCGGGGTCTGAGAAGCGTCACACATTTCACTGCGTGCGTGGCCCTGCTCTGGCCACCAGTCGGGGGCTCGCTCCTGGGGACATGCAGGTATCTCTGGTCACTGCTGGAGAGGTGAGGGCTGCTGGTGTCCAGGGGATAGAGGCCAGGTGCCACTCACACGCTACAGTGCACGGGACAGCCTCCCTGCCCCACAACTAGAATCATCCGTCCCCACTGCCAGCGGGGCCAAAGTGACGCCCTGGGGGAGACTCTAATCTTCACGCAGGAGGGACAGCCTCTGCTTTGCTCTCCGTTCAATCCCTAGCACATGGCACCTGCTCAAAGTTCCCGACGCACGAGAAAGCGTTCGCCGCTGGGCGGGCCCTGGGCTGAAGGCAGTATGGGATCCACGTTCCAGCCCGGGGCACAGGCTCAGGGGGGGCTCTGAGAACAGAGGCAGGGCACGTGGTGGCAGGGGGGCGCTGGCCGGGCCCTGATGGACAGGGAGGACAGGGTAGCTGGTGGGAAGGCGTCTCAGGCTGGGGCCCAGACGTGCTGCAGGTGCCAGGTGGGGGCCCCTCTGGAGGTCTGGGGATGCGCACCAGGGAGGGAGACACCAGATTGCAACAGCCGCGTGGCCCAGTGAACGCTGCAGGACTTCCAGCCAAGACACAGTTTACTCAAGAGCCTGTCCTTCGGAAGTTTCGGGGGGGAAGGTGTGGGACATAGGCTGTCCTGAAACTCAAGGTGATTCCCTAAAGTGTGCCTTTCGTTTCCTGAACGTGATGCGGGGGCTGGGATCACTTCCCTCCGTCTCAGGCCTGCAGACCCGGCGGCACCAGAGCTCGGGCCCTGCCCCCTCCGCCGGGGTCATGGCCGCAGGACTCGGTTTCCCCCCGGCAAATGGGTGGGAAGCCACAGAGAGAGGGTGCTCGGGGAAGGGGCCCTAGACCCCGCACAGTGAGCCCGGGGTCCCTGCACTCGCCTTCGCGGGCTCCTGACCTCGCCTGCACCCCACCGATACCCTCCTGTCCCCACTGGGGGGGGACGACGTCGGCTGCAGGGACAGCGCTATCCGGACTCCCCGCTGGTCTCTCTGTGTTTACCACCCACGCACACAGCTCTGGTGGGGAGTCACACAGGCGACTTACACGCCACGACTTCCCATGCATGTGACCGCACTCACTCAACGTCGACGGAGAGCCGGCCAGGCGGTTGTGCTCCCCGGGTCTCACCCCCCGGGCCGTGAGCACACGGGGACCCCCGCCTCCTTCCGCGGCCGGGCGCTCGGTCGGGCTCCACGGATGGCATGGCGTGCGCGGGTGACGCACGCACACACGGCAGAGCTGGGATTTTGGGGTCCCTGCGCGCTGGCACACGGCGCCCACATTCCTGTGCGAGCATGCGCTGCTGTCCTCACCCTACCCGCTCTCAGGCCCACACGGGACACTGGCCCCGGGGCAGGAGGGCTTTGCTCTGGGAGCTGACGACACGGAGGGTCAGGATGGCAAGGGCGGGAGGGGAGAGGCGGCGATGACCCCAGGCAGCAGCTGTGGCCTGTCCCGCCCGGACTCTGTCCTCACTCACCAGCTCCTACGGCACCTCCGTGAGCTCCGAGCCCCCAGGCGGCTCTGGTCCTCGTCCTGCCGGGGCTGTGAACGGAGCTGCTCCCGCGTGAGTGCAGGCGCCTGAGCGGACCCTCGCTCTCGGCTCCCGTGGCTGCGTTCCTGGGCGCACAGCTCCTGGATCACGGGCTAAGCCGATGTGCAGCTTTGTGCGGAAAAGGCCAACTGTCTTCCAAGGTGGCCGAACATTCTGCGTCCCCAGCAGCAGCGAGTGAGAGCCCTCGGGGCTGAGCAGCTTGATTTTCAAACCTTTGGTCCGTCTTGATTCGATGAGGTGAGTGTGGTTTCGGCCTCGGACACCAGAGTGGCATCCGTGTGGGTGATGGGTCGAGGACCCAGCTCTGCTGCTCGCTCCCGAGTGAACGTGGACGGGCCATCGGCCACCACTGTAGTTGATAGCGAGTTTGGTAGAAGCCTCATCTCCCTTGCCCAGAGTCTTAGAAGGTTCCAGAAGGAAGGACCGTGAGGTAGACAAGGGGGAGGCCCCCACCATGTCTGTATGTTAGTGCTCAGAACGAACTTGGGAGGGAGCTCCCTTCATGGCGGGAGGCTCTTTGCAGATGGGGCTGGTTAAGGACCTGGAGATGGGGAGGTGGTCCTGGATGAGCCGGTGGGCCTAGCGTCCCCACAGGGTCCTGGGAGGAGGAGAGGAGGGGCCAGTCAGGCAGAGAGACGGGAGGGCCACGGACCAAGGACTGCGGTGGTCTCTGAGGCTAGAGAAGGGGAGAGAACATTGTCCCTGGAGCCTCCAGAAGGAACCAGTCCTGCCGACACCTTGACTTGAGCCCCGTGAGACCTGCGTTGGACGTCTGACTTCCAGAATCTACGTGTGCGAGAGAGAACAGAAGAGAGCGAAGGTGTGTTTTCAGCCCCGGGGTACGTGGTCGTCTGTACCACGGCTGGAGCAGACGGGAGGCCCAGGCCCAGCGCGGCCCACGGCCCGGGTCCACGGCAGAGACGTGCTGCCCCCCGTCCTCCTGCCCGTCTTTCTCAGACCTGCCTTCTCTTCTGTCCTTTCCCGTGGGTCCAGGGCCCTGACGGGGTCACACGGGAGCTGGGCTGCCCCAGCGCTTTGGGGACTTGGGGCGAAAACCCCAAGGTTGAAAATAGCTCTGTGCCCCTGTGTGGTTAGATTTCTGCTGCTTGGCCTGCTGTGAGGGCGACGGCTCGCACAAGCCACTTCCTCCTGACTCGAGGCTGCCAGCCCGTCCTCACGGGCATGCCCTCCTCTGCCATGCCCTCCGTGGCAGGTCCTGCGTGGCCAGCCCGGGGGGGGCACCGCCTTCCAGCTGTCCACGGGGACGGCCACCACACGCTCCCGGACCCCCGGCCACGGCGGCTGCTAGTTCAGGCGACTGCTTTTCTGTGTGACTGTTACAGTCTTCCTCGTTTTGAGGTTAAAGTCAGTCCTTCCTTTCTCTGGTGTGAAAGTCAACCATGATGCCGTCACAGCGAAGACCATATTTCCACCCGAAACCACGGTGAGTGCAGGGCCTTCTCGAGACGTTCTCCTTAGCTTCCTCTGGGTTCTTGGGCTCGACCTAAAGGAAATTCTTAGTTGGAAAATCTGTACAACATCGGAGGCACATCGTGTAGATTGTGTGGGAGGGAAGGAATCATTTTCTAAACGAGGCTTACAATTTCTGTTTCATTTCAGACACGAGCGTTTCAAACAGTCCAAGGAGATTTTATAAAAAGCCCGTGTTCGCCGGAGAGACACGACCTGACCGTTGCCAGATAGGTGCCCGACTTACGCCCCAGCACATCGGTCGTAGGCGTTTGAGGGGTATTGGATGAAGGGACCACCAAAGGAGAGGCTGTGTGACTGGGTCAGCAATTTGAAAGCGGCCGGAATGTTCTAGAACTTACCCTCACACTGTCCCTCTAATGTGGATCCTGTGTTCTCACTCTGAACCGCTCTGCCCATCAGAGGAGAGTCTTCTCGTGGCCGGAACACCTGCTGAATGGGGACCAAGACCGAGGGCCAGGCCGGGGCGAACTTTCTTGAGCCTGGAGGAAACAGCAAGATTTCGGCTCACGGGCTGTGCTGATGACGGCGAAGGCTCTGAGGGGAACGTGGTGTGTAGGGGAGGAGCTCTGTGTCCTGTGGACGAGAGGGTGTCATCCGGTTAGCAAGGGGACTCACATTCGTGGGAGACTCACATTTGCGGAGGACCACTCCTCTCCCCGCCCCTCCCAAGCATCTTAGCAAACCTTATTCCCATTGCTCAGACGAAGAAACCAAGACTCCGTGATGTAAGCAGATCGCCCAGGTCCGGGGGACAGACTAGAATTGGCCTCGAAGTTGGCCAGTGCCAGGGGCAGTGTTGTTCGACAGCGGACATCCGTCTCCCCACCTCTGCCTTGCTCGCAGAGCCCTGATTCTGTTCCGGCATCTACTCCTTCCCCGTGTGACTCAGGGAGAGGGTCCCCTTCTCAGACCCAGCCGTAATTCCTGACCCCTCCTATGACAGCGATGTCACCCCCTGGCCCCGACGGTGATGCCCACACCGGGCAGACACCATCTGCAGGGGGGCTTCCGGGAAAAGTCTCCTCACTCCTTGTCGGCTGGAGGCCGGGGCCGGGGAGGTGACCGAAACGCGCCTCCCTCTTGCTGCCAGCCTGTGGGTGATGCTGACGGCAGGTGGCAGGGGAGTGCCGCCCCCCCGCCAGCTCTAGGATTCCTGGTTTCTAGGGCAGACACCCCCTCGAGTCCGGAGTTTGCTCCTTGCAGCCCCCAGCATCCCGAGGCACAGACCTGGTCCCCTCTCCTCCCCACACGAGCTGGAGAAGCCCCAGGTCTCTGCAGCCTCAGCCCTGCCACTTACAGAAATGGCCTCTCCGGGCCTCCCCCTGCTCTCCCATACTGCCCAGCTCCCGGTGTGGCCGGGGGGAGTGACGTACCACATGCAAAGGCAGGCCCTGTCGGGCTGTCACCCCACCTTCCCGTGCCGCTAGCTCTGCCGCTCCCGGGGGACGGGCACCCCTCCGCTGGCTTTGCTCGTTCTTCCTCAATAGGTCTGGGCACTTTACATGCTGATGAGTTAGTCGGTGGTCGTGACACCAGGCCTTTCCGATCCGCCTGGGAGAGGGTGGCTGGGCCTCTGAGGACGGTGGTGCGGCCCCGACGGGTCCTGGCCACGAGCTCGTGGAGGGCCGGGCCCCGTGGCGTGTCCTCGTGGGACCCAGGCGCCCCTGCGCTCGAACTAAGCCAGAGAGGAGCTTGCTGACAGGACGCCGGGGACTGGAGGAGGGGGCCAGAGGCCAGGAAGCCGCCCCTCGCTTCTTGGGGGCTTGTGTGCTGGTTTCGAGGCCCACCCAGCTGCAAGGGGGCCTGGAAAGTGAACATCCAGCATTTTCGGCCCCTGGCTCCGGGATGGGAGCGTCCCTCAGCAGCAGAAGGGCCTTGAAGGCGGGGTGGCCCAAATCAGACACGGATACTCTCCAACGTCACCAGCAGGTGTCCCATCCACACTGCCCAGGTAAGTAAGAGCGAACCGTCCTCTACCTCCAAGACAGCTTTGTTCTGGGGTCTTGACGGGCAGTGTGTGGTCAGCAACGACTTGAACCAGGGGTTTGCCGTGTTTTTCTCTGGGTGCTCTGCTTTTGAACCCTGGAATTTGTGACCCATCCCTGCCGATTAAAAGCCTCTAGATAACCGCGAATACGCTGGTCAAGAGAGTGACCACTGCGGTGCAACCGTGCCCCCCGTGCCCAGAAACGTCTCGAGCGCTCCTGCCGTCCCCAGTCCGGTCACGGTCGAGGGGAACGACGCCCTGGCCTTCCTGCCGTTTCCTGCGGCCGTCGTGGCGGGGTTACGGCAAACGGAGCGGCTCAGGGCAACACAGCATATTCTCCTACAGTCTGGGGCCCCAAGGTCCGGCATCGGGGCTCAAGTCAGGATCCTCTCCCTATTTTAAGGTCAGCTGATTAGTAACCTTAATTCCGCCTGCAACCTTAGTTGCCCTTTGCCATAGGCCGACACACGCTCGGGCTCCGGGGAGGGGGCCTCAGGATCCTGCCCACCACAGCGGACTAGGCAGGGCTCTCCCAAGTTCCGAGAAATGCACCTTCCCTTCTCTCGCCTGTCCCGTAGCTAATTACGGCACGCTCCTCTCCACTACACTCAACGTTCTCTCTCGCAGATATTTGGGTATTTAACGATCCCACGGATGCTCGCTGACCAGCCACGTGCCACGCCTGGGTCCACACCCACGAGTGAAACAGGCTCCTGTCCCGTGCAGCTCTTGGTCTCCCGGACGACAGTTCGCACCTCTGGAGCGCTTCCTGTATCGCCGCTTCCGGCTGCACGACCACCTGGGGGATGACTGTCATTGTCATTCCTCTCTTACAGATGGGGAAACCGAGGCACAGCCGGTTCCAGGTCACACGGCCTGCTGATCACTGGCACAGCTGCGGGAATGCAGGGGTGCCGCACTTAACCTTTACTCTCCTCTGGTGCCCACTACGGAACATACTGTGAGAGCAGAACATCACGTCGCACGTCGGAGAAACATGGCGGCTGCCCGTGGGGGGCACGCGGCTCAGCAGCGCAGGCCGGCCCCCGCTCTCTGCGGATGTGGAGACTGGAGCTCAGACGCCATTCTTCTCGCGCTAGAATCCGGGTCTCCTGAACCTGGTGGCCTTGTCCTTCGGAGGCGTGGCATCCTACGGTTGACAGGGACCTCAGAGCACCTCCTCCGTCCCCAGGGCAGGGCTCCCGACCGCAGCACCCTGACCGCTGATCCCTCCCAGTCTCCGTGGGTCCATCCTACATCAGGATGGACTGAGCGCGGACTGGCTGCGCTGTCCCCTACGGCCGGTCCTCCGATGGCCGTCGCACGGAGTGGGGCCGCGTGCCCCCAGCCAAAGATCAATCCTGTGCCCCATCCGGGCCAGAATCTGCTCTCAAGATGGGGCCTGGGCATCTGAATAAAAACACCACCCCAACTTTAAAAGCCATCTTAGATTTATAGAGAAATTACAAAAATAGGGTAGGGGGTTCCCATTCACCCCCCAGGCCCCCCCCTTTTACTAGCACCTGCCCTTATGGTATGGGACTCTGGCACAATGAACGGACCAGAGTTGATCCGTTACTATCAGCTAAGTCCGTGTCTTATTCGGATTTCCTTGGCTTTACCTGACGTCCTTTCTCCGTCCCAGGATCCCACGCTGGGTTCGGCCGTCCGGTGTCCTGAGGCACCTCTGGGCTGTGGGTTTCTCAGACTTGCCTCGACAGCTTTGGGGAGCACTGGCCAGGCTGAGACTGCCCCTCAGTCTGGGTTTGTCTCGGGGAGACTGGAGTTACAGGTCGTGGACGGAAGACCCAGAGCTGAGGGGCCCTTCTCAACCCGTCCTGTCACCGGACTCCTCGCGGCGGATGCTGCCCTGGGCCGCCTGGCTGAAGGAGCGCCTGGCAGGCTTCCCTGCTGGACGGTTTTCCGAACCCCTTTCCGTGCTCTGGCAGAAACAAAAGGATGGGTTTCACCAGCAGAGCTCACTCTGGCTGGACTTCCCCGCCGCCTTCCCTCGGAGGGCAGGCAAGCGTGCATTTCAGTTGGGAGGAGATGGAATTTTTGAGTCAGCAAATTTGGGATTTGGCATCTTAGGTCTGTCCCAGACTTATCGGTCTGGGTTTTCTCAAACCAGAGCGTGAAACTCAGGGCCTGACCCTGCCGCAGGTGGACCACGGGGCCTGTCCCCCAGCTGGTATACTGTCCTCCAGGGCTGCCGAACAAACTGTCCCCGGGCTCAGCGGTGCACAACACCCACCACTTTGACTAACTTTGTGGGTCAGGAGCTTCGGCAGGGCTCAGCCGGCTGGTTCTTCCGTCGGGGACCCAGGTGGCCGATGAGCCGCTCCGGAGGGCCCACGGCAGCTTCTCAGATGGGGATGCGGGAGAGCTGGGCCCGCTGTCCCTGTGTGGCCCCAGGGCCTCTCCAGGAGGGCACATGGACTTCCTGCTTGGTGGCTCAGGATCAGGGCGGGTGTCCTGGGGGACAGGAAGAGGGAGCTAGCTGCCAGGCCCCCCGCAGCTGAGGCCTGGACAGGGCCACAGGGTCATCTCTGCCTTTCCTACTGCTCGAGGCAGGCACAGGGCCCACCGGACTGAAGTAGAGGACACAGGCCCGACCTTCATGGGAGGAAGGTCACTGTATTCCGCCACTGTTGGCGATTCCTGGCTTGAATACTTGAAGCAGTGGGGGAGCTCACTCCTTCATGCAGAGTGGGTGATTCCGTGGCGGGGGGACTCTGGAGCAAAGTTTGCCTTTTCTGTTGACAGGATCCCCGCCTCCCTGCTGTTCCACACGTCTGTCTGGGCCTGTCCTCCTGAGCCCCATGGAAGCTGCTGCCCCTTCCCCGGCCAGCTCTTCAGAATCCCGCCTGAGAACCACGCTCTCTTCTCATGCAGGGCCCTGCCCTATCAGACGGCATGGACCTGCTCAGCTTGGTGGGAGCTCCCTGGATTAGCCCTTCCATCCCTCGGTGATGGCGGGATTGGGGGGTGGGGGCTCACCTCTAGGTGTGGGTCCGTGTGAGTCCCAGATCTGAAGAGACGAGCATCTGGCTACGTTTCCGCTCAGGCTGGTTCTGTTGGAGGTCAAGTGATAGAGTTTTTATGACTGTCTGTTCATTTACTCCTTCACCTGCCACCTAGCTACCCATCCACATGTCCACCATGCACCCATCCTCCATCCATCATCCACTCAACCACCCACCCAACCTCCATCCATCCTCTATGCACCAACCACCCACCTCACCTCCATCCCCCACACCTCCATCTTCAATCCATCACCCCTCCATCCATCCATCCTCTATGAACTTAACCACCTACCTCACCTCCATCCACCATTCCTCCATCCACCACCCCTGCATCTGTCCATCCTCAACCCACACCCACCCCATCAAGGTGGTGCTGGGCTCAGGCCACAGGATCAAAGGAGTTGCCCTTGCCCTACTGGAGCCCACAGTGATTTAGTGACCGCACACAGTTCTGGGGGCTCCCTTTCAGAGCTTCTGAGACTTTGGGACGTGGCTAGCTCTCTCCTGAGTCTCCCTGGCTGCCGGGGACTGGGTAAAGATGATGGTTCAAGGTTGGACCAGCACATTTGCATTTTTTGCCCTTTTGGTCTGTTTTGCAGAGGAAACTTTTCTGGAAGTCTTAAAAAAAAACAAGAAAAAACACGCACACAGGAAACTGTGTCTTGTGTTTTTTGTAGCGAGTCTTGTGCTAATTTTGAACCAGTTTTATTTTTCTTATTTTTAAACCCCGAGTCTAAAGTGTGAAAAGAGAAGCTTCCTCTGGCGAAGCAGCTACCTCTGGAGCCGCAGAGGGCGGTGGGGACGAGAGACCCCTTGGGGCGGAACGCTCACACGGAGGCTGGGGCAGGGTCCGGGCAGGGTTACTGCCCTGAGGCCGGCCCGACGCTGGGCTCCCGGTCGGGGTGCGGCTGTGGGGCGCGGACATGCCACGAGTCTGGCTCTGCCCCCCCCCCAGGTGCGTGGCTGTGGGCAAGCGGCCCTGTGCTCCAGCTTCCTCGCCTCTGAACTGGGGGTGATAGAGCGGGCACCCCTCGCTCCGGGCTATCGTGGGGGTGACAGGCGTGAACACACACGCACGCGCTGCTCCCAGGGACGGGAGGTGCCTGGCCCTGCTGGCCGGGGCAGCGGAGTGGAGGCAGGGGGCTGGGGAGAGCCGCCAGATGAGGGGATGCGGGCCGCAGGGACTGCTCGGCGGGGGTCGGGGACAGTACCCCAGTGTGGCACAAACTCCCTTGTCGGGGCTCAAACCTGGTGGGTTGTGCTGCTGGGTCCCCAGGTGCGAAGGTGTGACTTCCTTGGCCACCTGGCAAGGCCGTGCTTTCCAGGACTTCCTCTACCACCATGAAAAAGCAGCCACCCCAGGCCGGTGACTTCTAAGCCCTGTCTCCAGGCCGGCTTGACAGATTCTGGAACAGTCTCAGGACTGCTCTATTTGACTCCGCCAAGATGGGCCACAGGCAACCTCAGACTCAACACGTCTCGGTCCAGACTCCGGATCTCAATGGTGGCCCCCGCCCCCCGAGGCTGGCCCCCCTCCCTGCTCCCGGGTCTCAGTCGAGGACCGCCCAGAGACCAGACGCCCGAGTCGCCCTGGCCGCCCGGCTCCCTCCCGGCCAGCAAACCGTTCTTGCCTGGACGCCGCAGGGTGGCTAAGTTCTCCCTGCAAACACTGGCCACCCTCCCCCTCTGCTGTCTCCATAGCAACGGAGCCATCACGTAGCCACACAAACTGGACGTCGCGACTCCCACGCCAGAAGCCGGAGTGGGACTTGGAGCCGCGCCGACGTGGTGGCTACTAGCCCCATGTGACTATTGAAATTCAAAGTCATTAAGCCGTGACAGCCTCCCTGCTGGTGACCAGGGTGCCTGCTCTGCCCCATCATCAACAGAAGAGCCGCAGAGAATGTTCTAGAACCTGACTTTGGGGGTCAGGACCCATCTACCCCCCTCTGCCGCTCACACACCTGTCCAGCCTCCTCTCACCTCCCTCCCAAGTCCCTGACGCTCAGCCTCATGTTCCCGTCCCCATCCTCCCTTACTCCTCCCACGAGGCCCCAGGCTGACAGAACGCTTTGTCCTTGAGGGTGCTTGCATGTGGCAGAGGTCGAGGCCCAGGAGCCGGGCTACCCAGCATGGGGGGCCTGGTTCAGCAGCACCTGCACCTCAGGGCTCTGTGCTCCTTTCCTGGCTGGGGGTCCACTCTGGGCTCTTTATCTTCAAGAGGGACCCTAAGTCAGCAGCAACAGCCCCAAGTCTGGATCCACTGTGGGCAGGCCCCTTGCCTGGATGACCTCAGCTTCCCCATCTTTAAAATAGGAATAATGAGACCCACCCCACGGGATCACATACAAAAATGGGGTAGAGTGCCCAGGGCACGACAGGAGTGGGATATCTAAGAGTGGGGTCATATTGTTTGATTGATGAACAGGAACTCAATAAGTCATAGTTATTATTAAAATGAAGACTCCCAATGTATGGGCCAATGCACTTAGTTCTGACCTGGTGGGGTGGGTGTTCCTGTTGCCCCATTTTACAGACGGGAAAACCGAGGCTTAGGGAGGCCAAGTGATTTTGCATCAGGCAGCAGCCTGCAGATGGAGCCGGGCCTGTGGGCCTCGGAAGTGGGGTCTGTTTCTGGGATGGTGCCGTCCCCCCGTGTGGCCACCGAGAGTGGGCTCTGCTAAAAGACAGCCTGGCTGAGGGGGTGGGGGACTGCAGTGGCTCCCAGAGCCGTGGGACCAGCTCCCGTCCCGACTCTTCTCCTTTCTATTTCAGCTCTTCTCATTCTGAATTTCGTTTCGCCTCACGCTCCTACCTTGACCCAGACGCGGGAGCGGGCGAGGTTTCGGGGACCCTCAACACCAGGGCGGTTCCACGCTGAAGAGGGGCCCGGCTCACGGAATTAGTCATGCACCTTTCTGATAAGAAAAGTGAAAACGTGAAGTTGAGGACGGAAGGTGCCCAGCTCCGCACGTCTTGCCCGAAGGAACGAGCGACTCCCAAAGAGGAATCGTTAGTGGAACTCCCACGTTTCGCTGGCGGCTGAAGGGGAACTGGCGTGGGGGTCTGGTTTCAGGACCTCACCTCGCCCCCCCTCCCCGCGGGAGGGTCTGGCGTCCACGCCGGGCGGCCGGGCCCCGTCGGAGCACCTGGGCCAGCGCCTGAGGCCGGGTCTTCCTGAGCAGCCACCAGCTGGGCGTGTGGCGGGGCCGCACGGTTGCGACACGGCCCCTGAGGTTTCTGCGGAGCCTCCTGTCAGCAGGCAGCCCAGGTGCTGTGGGCAACGCGTGTGGCGGAGACCGAATTAGAGCCCCCAGAGCAGACGCCACCCCGCCTGCTTCGCGGCAGGGCCCGGCTCGGGACCCGCACCCCAACGCCGACGCCTCGGCCGAGTTGGGCGCTCGGGTCCGGGCCACTGACGCTCTCGGTCAGACCCCCTGGGTCCGCGGCCGGCCACGAGCAGCTACCCTCCGGAGGCCCCCTTCCCATCTGCACGGTGGGCGCAGTGCGCCCCTGAACAGGACCCCCTCCCAGGGAGGCTGCGAGGCCCGAGCGACCGGACGCACGGGGAGCGCTCACCTTGGCCACGGGCATGGCGAGCACACGTGCAAAGTCAATGTTCACGGAGCGAGGACGGGAGGGGGAGTCCTTGAACCTTGCTCACCCGGGACAGGGATCTGATCCAGCCACTTAAGCGTGTTGGGAAATCATTGTAAATGTATAGAAAACCTGGAAGAACAGCGCAAACAACACGCTCCTGCTTCTTCCGCGGACTCACGGATGCTTGCTGACGGCTTTATCAGGGAACACCTTAGCTCGCGAGGCTGAGGGGCACAACTGGGTGGACTTCTGTGTCGTCAGTCACACAGCTGTCTCCAGTTCTGGGATGCACCCATTATGCCCTCTGCCCCCAAAGCCCGCGCCCCTTGGGGGTCACCCCCACCTCTCATGAATACTTTGTTACTTTCTACCGTGAATGCTTCCATGCATCCTTTGGACCTGTGGTTTCCAACGTCTTGGGGACCCTCCTAAGTATCACAATGCTCTGCAGGGGCCTCACCGTCCGGTCCTCGCGCCGCCCGCGTGTACTGAGCACGCACCGTGGGCCGAGCCCAGCACTAGGAGCCCCGGCTGCAACAGGACTGCGAAACAGACACAGCGCTTTTCCGGGGCTGGAGACGGAGCTAATCGGGACCTGAGGAGTCTGTGTCCCTCACAGCGTGGAAGGTGCTGGAAAACCAGCAAAAAGCCACTAGAGATGCTGCAGGGACCTTACCTCTCCCGGAGTGAGGGCAGGCTTCCTGGACGAGGGGGCGTCTGCGGGTGGAGTGGAGGGAAGGGGTGCCGTGTTTGCAGCCAGAGGGCAGGGGAGGCGGTGAGGCAACAAGCCGGGGCCTCTGCGGCCTGTGGGCTGAGATCAGACCACGCAGGGCTCGTGGGGGCCACGCCTCGCGAGCCTCCATGATTATCAGGAGGTTCAGCTGTGAACCCTCCGCCCTGCTTTAGCCAGCACGTGTCCTTAATTAGTCACAGCAGTTCTCGGCCTCGGATCAGTAGCCACACATACGTGTGCCAAATCATCTGCAATGGGAGCTGCTGTGAGGGCTCCCGGCTCCCACAGAGTCCATGTCCCACCCGCTGGACACCATTGTGTTAGCTTCCCCTTATTTCTGCCGTTTATAAACGCTCTCCCGCAAGACCCTGGCCACCTCCCAAAGCAAACAAAGAAACCCCAGACCTCTTGTTTGTAGTCAAAGTTTCAAAGTACCCTAGGTCTCGCCCTACATTTCAGATGCCCCAGAACATATTAAAGGCTCTGAGAAGTCCTGCAGCAAAAGCCCAGTGCTTCCCAAACTCAACAGTGCAGGGTACCCTTATCTTCCATGACCCCCGGGAAACTCATGCAACTAATGTTACATAAAAAATCCTTTAGAAAACAAGGCTTATTTCTGCGAATGAACCAACTGAGGTGTGGGACCCAGAAGTGTCCAGCACAGAGGGGAAGGCCAGCATGAAAAGCAGGGATGGCAGGATGGCTTTGGAAGGGTTCACTCGATTACTCTGGAGGAAGCAGAGGGGCCCTGAAACCTGGGGACAGCCCTGGCTCCTGGCTGGGCCGTGCTGTCCTCCTGCTGGACACAAACCCCCTCACAGGACACCAGCCTCGGACAAGGTTGCCCTGAGACCATGGTGCAATGGGACGAAACAGGTCACTTGCCCTCCACGAGATAGCAAACATTCTCCATTCTCGGCTCAAACGACGGATCGCTGCCTCTTCACCCCACAGCTTCATCCTCGTGCTGCTCTCCTGCCCTGCAGGTGAAGGAGACCCCCCCAATCAGAGGATTGCCCCCATTTCCGAGCACCATTTGGAAGGGAACCCAGCCCTCAGGCCCTCCCCAAACCGCCTCCCACAGCGGGCTCTGACCCCCCTCTCGCCCCAAGGTTCCCGCAGGAGAGTCAGCCCTCCTGTGGGGAGGAATAAACGGGATTATCCCACCGCCGGGCAGGCAGGCTCCTGGGAGGCTTGGACTGGAGGGCGCCGTCACCCTCGGAAACATACAGGTCTCTGAACATATCCCTGTTGCTTGATGAGTGAAGCATCTTTCCGAGAAGACGTGGAGTGTATTTTACCAAGATACTCGCTGTGATAAGGCTTGACTCGGGGGGCCTGTGTGTTCAAAGCGAGCTGCAGACCAAGAAGTCCTACATAAAGAGTGATGCAAAGATGGGTGTTGCTGCCCTCTCCCGGGTCCGAACCTACGCTGTCTCCCCAAACCGGAGCAGAGCCTCTCCCGTCCCAGCCCACGCCTGCCGGCAGGGCGCCATACAAACTGGACCAGGTGCGCTCTGCGTGGGGCAGGGTGAGGACTTCCACGTGCCCGCTCAAAGGGAAGGACATGGGTGGGGGTGCTGGGAGGTCACATGCAGCTCCATCTCTCAGTAACGGAGTGACCTTGGCCGAGTTTCTCCGTTCCTGCCCTTCCCGTGCTGCATGTGCACCCGATCCCTTGACACCCACCACCCCGCGAAGCGAGTGAAGGGCTTGTGGGGGCTGCTGTCATGCCACCACAAGCCGGGCAGCTTAGAACTGCGCAGATGGGCCCTCTCCCAGTTCCGGGGGTCGGAAGTCTGGCACGGGCCTCCCGGGGCTCAAGGAAGGTGTGGACAGAGCCGCGTTCCTTCCAGAGGCTCTGGGGGAGAACCCCCTTCCTCGGTTTCCAGCTCCTGGAGATACCGCGTTGCCTGTCCGTGGCTCCTCCCTCACCCTCCAAACCCACGTGGCAGGTGGTGCCCCTCCCCCCCGACCTGCACCACCGCCTCCCGCTTCTGCTTTTGGGACCCTAGTGGTGATAGTGGACCCACCTGGCTGACCCACTCTGCTCTCTCCATCTTGGAGTCAGCTGATTAGCGAGCTGAATTCCATGTGCAGCAGCAATCCCCTTGGCCGTGTGACCTGACCCACCCACAGGCACGGGGGTTAGGGCGTGGGCGTCTCTGGGGGGAGCACTGCCCACCACTCCATGCTCTACTCGTCGACTCGTTGTTGCCGTTATACAGACAGAGAAACCGAGGCTCTTACTGACAGAGCGGCTTGCCTAGGACTGCACAGCTGGCGAGGGCTCTGGCGAGATCCCCGGCCCCTTCATGTGGGGCCCCCCCCCGCTACCTGCAGCCCCCACAGGCCTGACCCAGGCCGTGCACTTCTGCATTTTCGCTCTCCATGCCCCCCGGGCTCGTTCCGTTCCCGCAACCCGAGCAGGTGCGGAAACCACACACCCCCCACCGCATTCCCAGCCCCCGCCGCGCAGGTGGTCTTCCACCAAATACCCGCCACTCCCTTCCCAAGCCAGTTTCTGTTCATTTAATCAGACCCCTTGCGTGTTGAGTTGAGACCAGCTGGGAACATGGAGGGAGGTAAAAATAAGAAACCGGTAGGACTCCGGGCCCCACACGAATAGTTCTCGAAGGCTTTTATTTTCCACTTTGGAGGCTCACTAATGAGAAGCCCTTGCCTCTTTGATGACCGCTGTGCTGCCCGTGGGCCTGCTGGGTGTGGGCTTGGGAGTGAAAGCTGCGGGGTCAAGATTCCCTCAGCATTCTGGGGGAGATGCAGGGCCTGGAGGGAGCAAGCTGAAACCCTAGAACGAAATTCTCAGCGAGGTGCTGCTCCCACCAGAGATGATGTACATCTGTGCCCCCCCAGCCTCGAAGGAATCAGAATCTCGGGGCTGGAAGGGCCTTTGGGCACAGACCCTGGAGCTCACACTCCTCCGTGTGGAGGGCGGACTCGGAGCCCCGAGGGGGCCGTGCACAGTGGCGCATGGAGCCCCGGACCCAGGCCTCCGTGCCACTGGCCGGGGCCCTGGACAGACGTGGGACATGTCAGGGGAGACTCGCCCTCCCATATCCCTTTTCCTGTCTCTCGTGGGCTCCTCCCCGAAGCCATGTTCCCCCTGAAGGTTCCAGCAGGGCTCAGAAAGCAAGCACGCGAGGGTGGAAGCCCCAGGTTCCTTGGACGCTGCTCCACCGTCTCCAGAGCCTTTGGGGGTCTCCCTGGGGACCGGCCCTGGCAGCCGATTCCAACAGCTCCACCCACCCCCCATAGCGCCCCCCGCCTGGGCTTCACCCCTTGTCTTGTGGCGCCTGGACACCCGCACCAGGAGAAGCCCCTGCAGGGATTCGAACGTGTGGCGTGGCCGCGAACCCCCGTTGAAAGTTCTCTTTAAAATTTGCAGACCCGTCTGAGGGTGGGTCTGGAAATGAGTCCAGTTGTGGGTTTGGTCTCTCTATTTTTTCTCTATGTTCTGAATTTATTTTTGCCATGAGGTTTTTACAAAAATAACAACAGGACGCAGTATATTTTCTATTCCCATTTGGGAGAAAAAAGGCCAAGACCCTCACCCCGTGGAAGCCCGTGTGCGGAGGCTGGTGGAGGAATCCGTCTTCTGTGGCTCCGCACACGGCCCCGTTCAGGCCCCGGGGGGCCCGGGCACCAGCGCAGGACCAGATATTGCCCCTCCTGGGGCTCCCTCGGCAAATGTCCGGTCTTTTCCCTGCCGTGAGCATCACATCCCATGACGTGGAAGGCGAAGGGGCTCCTGGTAGCTGGGGGCTGGGGCAGGGCTTGCCTGGTCCCTCCCCACCAAGCCTGGGCTGGCTGCCGCTCCTCGGCCCATGACACCCGCTTTCTCAGGGCCCCCCAAGCACCCCTGCCTGTCTTGGGCACCTCATCTGTCCCAGGCTCACGTGAGCCCGTCTTGCTCCCACTCGTCTGTGCTCCCTTTTCTCCAGTGCTTGTCCAACCTGCGCTCATTTACGCATCATGGCTTCTGGGCTGGCACCCTCAGGGGTGTGTGTCGGGGGGGGGCAGTGGGAGAGGCAGGGAGAGCGGCTCTCCCCACCTGGCTTGTCAGGATGGGTGCTGGGGTGGGCAGGAGGAGCTTGGATGGGCTCCTGATCCACACTGGGACGTGGTGAGGTCAGGGAGGGCTGCTCGGGAGAGGGGACGTCTGAGCTGGGTGTCAAGGGCTCGGCCAAGTGCAGAGCTAGGCAGGCAGGCTGTCCTCAGTCCAGAGAGCTTCAGTGTCCTTCAGGAAACGGCAGGCAGCCCGGTTCGGGGGGTGCCTGGGGAGGGAGAGAGGTTGAGGAGAGGAGAGGAGAGAAGGAAGCAGGATCTGGAGGCTTGTGCCCTGCGCGGAGGGCATTTGCACCCCTGATTTGCCTGTGAGCCTGGGGACAGCCCGCGGAGTGGCTGGGGGGCTGTTTGACTCCTCCGGGTCGGAGGCAGTGAGCCCGGGCCCCAGGCTGGCTTTACCCTGGCTACGGGCGTGAGGCACAGGCGGGCTGTCTCCATGGGGGTCCGGAGCAAACCCCTGGTGGCTCACATGAGTCTCATACAGACTCTGGGGAGATATTTGGGGACACGGTTGTCCCAGCTGTCCTGGGAGGTCATGTGCCCTCCCCACTCTTGGCCCTGTTCTAGAAACCTAGTTATGCTCAGGGGCAGGACTCCCCCGTCCCGAGGAATCCCGGTGGCCCTTCGGGGGCTGAGCGTGGTGTTCCCTGTGCTGACTGCACCCCAGAAGGCGGTGGTGAGAACACCTGAAACGTCAGTGTGTGCGGGGGGGGGCTGGTATCATGAGGAAGGGAAACCAACATTTCTCGCTGCCCCCCTCGTTCTGCCATTGGTTTGGTTTGAACACATTTTTTCCCCTTAATTTTTTTTTAAATTACAAAAATAATACAGCAACCGCATTATATAAAATTTGAAAAAGGAAAAAAGAACTGCCTCCCCCATTCTCCCCCCCACCCCCAACCACACCAACAGCTCTCGGTCTTCATTCCAGCTGGAGACCAGATTCTGAGCTGCGATTAAAAAACTTTTTTCTTTTTTAAACATATCATGCACGCTTTTCTCATTGCTACAAAATCTGCACAACTGTCTTTGGAGCTGATGTGACATCCTCTCTTCATCTGTCCCCGTGTGGGTGGCCAGTTAGGTGGTTGGGAAATTTCTGATCCTCAGGACGATGCTGCTAATGCCTGTGTGTGTATATTTGCTTCTCTTTCCTTACTCTTTTGGGATGACGTCCAGGAGTGGCATTCCTGGGGGGCCACCTCTCCATTCACCCTCCCCCCACCCCTCACTCCACGGCAGCCTCGTGGGGCTCCTTGCTGCCTGCAGATATGTTGAGCGTGTCCCTACCCCAGGGCCTTTGCACTGCCGCTCCTCCTCCTGGAACATTCCTCCCAGTTGTTCACGTGGCTTTTCCTTTACTTCATCGGGATCTGCTCAGGTGTGACTCCCTCAGAGAGCTGTCCTCACTGTCTCTGCTCTACACACCGATGCTGTTGGTGGCTTCCCGCTAGACAGTAAGCACCATGAGGGCAGGGACTGAGTCTTGTGCGTTGGTGCGTCTTCAGTCTGGCGCAGGTGCCTGGCCCACAGGAGGTGAGCGTTGCTGGCTGAATGTTCGAACACAGGGAGAGTGATGGACATGTCCAGGCGTCCTGACAGGGGTGCCCACATTGTTCACGGAAGGTGTGGCCGTGTCTCGGTGCTTGTCAATGGCTGGCTCCTATGAAGGTGCTTGGGATCCAGGGGCAATTTCAGTTGGGGATTTTCTCTGGCTCATTCATGCCTCCAAACCCACGGAGAAGAACATGGTCAGGGTGCTAATTTGGTAGGCACCAAATCAATGGGGGTCAATCCCAGATGGAGGAATAAGGTCTTTGCTCCTAGCGGTGACATCTCGGGCACCGTGTGACCAGCTCTGTCCTGGAGATAGTTGGCTGCATCTGCGGACAGAGCCGAAGCAAACAGTGTGAGGGTCCCTCAGTCCCCACGGCCGCTGACCCTACTTGGGAAGCCAGAGTGCAAGCAATCCAGGCGAGGCTGACCTGGCATTATCCAGGGCAGCCTGAGCCCAAGTCAGCTGCGGGCCCTTGATCCTGAATCTGATGGAGATGACAAGGTCACGAGCCAGCTCGTGCTGTCTGGGTGAGAACAGCTTCTCTGGGGCAGGACGCCCCTCCCTGGTTAGGCTTTGCTCCCGATGCCGGAGTCTGGCTGATGGATCCTGCCGGAGCGAGCAGAGGCAACAAGCTGTGGGACCTTGGGCGTGTCCCTCACTGTCCCCGAGTCTCCGTGGCCTCCTGTGTCGACGTTCCAGGCAACGGAAGGTGTGCTCAGAGCTTGTGGTGGTGCAGGGGGAGCTCGGCACACGGAAGTCTTCATTCCTGGGCACCACCCCTTCAGTAACCCGCACAAAACCCTTTGCACACAGCGGGCTCTCAGTCTTGGTGACCCTAGTTCTCTGGTAGATTCCTGGATGTAGTAGTTGCTTGGGGTTCATTCTAACAAGCCTGTGGACTCAGCCCCCCAGCGCCTGGAGGCAAACCACCCGCAGGGTAATGGTTAAGGCTTTGACGTGGCTTCCAGTCTGGGTGGCCACGGGCCCGTGGCCCGCACACTCTGAGATGAGTGTCCTCCCCTCCACAAGGGCACGCTGAGAGTTCCTGTCTCCCAGGGCCATTGTGCTGAAGGGGAAGGTGAGTGGGCAAGCCTGGGCTTGGGGCCTGGTGCACGGGGAGGCCCTCAGTAGAAGCAACCGCTGGTGATCAGTGCTGCGAATACTGGAAAGGTCCATTCAAGAGGAGAGGCGAAGGTGCCTCTCAGGCATTTTAGCTTCCTGGGAAGCAGCTGGGTGCGGGGCCCAGTCCATGGGGCCGGGGTCAGCCTCAGCCACCCAGAAAGGGAGCGGACCATATCCTGCTGGCAGCCGGACCTGTCTCTCCGAGAATCCCGGCCCCAGGTGCCCCTCTGTCGACAGAGATAAAATGCCCGCCCTGGCTCGTGGTTCAGGCTGGCAAGAGACTCAGGGGGCGCCGCCCCACAAGCACGGGGGTGAGGGTGCTCCCAGCAGTCGCACCTGCTGAGGGCACAGGGCGTCTGGGTTAATTCTCCCGCCCCCGCCACCCTGGGGCTGACCCCTTTCCCGGCTCCACAGCTGAGGAGACCCAGGCTCCGGGAAGGGGACGCGCCTGCCACACACTCTGCTGCTCGCGGCCCAGCCCCGTCCTCCGGCTGCACTGCCCGGGGAGGGGGGGGCTCCGTGGCCTGCAGGCCCACACCTCCATACGGGGCTACTCCTGGGTGGGACCGGCCAGGGGATCTGCATTTCCATGAACTCAGCTGCGATCCTGACGCGGGCGGCTAAAGACTAGTGGAGAGTCGGGCCTCCCTTGGGCTCATCTCTGACCCCGACCGTCCCGGGGCCTCTGACGCCGAGACGGGCTGCACCTGTGCGAGCCGCATCTCCCCCCGCCCCCGACCTGCTGCTCATTAAAGCAAGGACCCAAAACCCTATGGGCGCTTAGGTCCGGAAGGACACCTAGAAATCAGACGGTGCTGGGTTTTTGTTTTTTTAAATCTTAAATTTTAAAAACACTGACTTTATTTTTAGAGCAATTTTAGGTTCACAACAAGATGGGGTGGAAAGTAAAGAGCTCCCATGTAGCCCTGCCCCCAGCCTCCCCAGTCCCCCCAGCGAGCAACACCCCCACGGGAGGGAACCTTCGTGACGACTGATGAACCGGCATTGACACGGCCTGGTCGCCCAAAGTCAGGCAGAGCATGAGCACGGAAGGCTTCGGGGAGCACTCGTCTTACTAAAGATTAGGGAAGGGTGGACAAAGTAATAGAGCCGGACATTAAACATGTCTTAGTCACATAAACAATTATGTTTTCTGCAGTAATTGCGAAATGCACAGGGATTTTAAAGATAACAGCAGATACTTCAAAGAAACTGCGGCCTTTTGAAGTTGTATGCCGGTAGAAATACTCACAACTCGCTTTCTGGAAAAGAAAGCAAGCACGTACCAGTTTCCACGGCGTCCCTACTCCCCGCGTGGCTGAGGTGCTCGACCAGGGGATGTCAGCCCTAACGGCCCCCCGTGGGCTGGCGCGGGCACCACCCAGCACGTCGCTGGCCTCGTAAGCCTGTGGGGGGGGGGGGGGGAGGGGAGGGGGTGAGTTCTCCGTGGAATACAAAAGGACTGGATCCAGTGAGGCTGGAGAGAGGGAAGACTGATGAATTCGTAGCCAGGCCAATGCTAGAGGCCAGCTCCCCACCTGTGACCGTGAACTTGCTGACATGCAGGGTCCTAGGTTCCAAGGAGTGACGGAAAAACGGAGGGGGCCTATGTAAGTAGAAGTTGTCAGTGAAGTCACAACGCGGGCCCTGTCACCGCACGGACCACGGAGCACAGAGCAGGCATGTACAATGGGCGTCCATTGTCTCTGTATTCCAAGCGGCCAGCCGACGTCCAGCACAAAGGGGGCACGGGGTGAGGGTTCCAAACGTCATCGGGGCAACAGACCTCCATGCCAGCCCCAAATCTCAGCATGCTGGACTGAGGGAAGGTGCTCTGGAGATGATGTGGCTTTCGACTTCTAGAGACAGTGGGGACAGAAAGGGGCAGCAGTGAGTTAACATCAAGCCCGGCGCTCAGCCTGCGGCCAGCTCGCAGCCTCTCGGGGGCTGTGGGGGGTGCGACAGCTGGACAGGCAGCAGGTCGGTGGGGGTGGGGGGTGCGCAGCAGGGAACGGGGCCGGGAATTAGCGGGGTTCCTGCTTCAGGACGCGTGTAACCCGTCTGTTAGGTAGCAGTTACCCAGGCGATAAGATAACAGCCAAACTGTCAAGTGCCGTGCATTCTTACCAGTGACTGGACACGTTTACTGATGCTTAGGCCCTGCCGGGGAGTGCGCTGAGCGCTGTGTGTGTGTGAAGTCCTGCCGAAAGCCCGAGAGGGAGCGACTGCTCTCAGCCCCCTCTTTCCTGGACAGCGACCAGAACCAGACAGATGAAGCCACACAGCCGGGAGCAGGCGGTGCTGACACTGGAACTTGGGTCCCACGGACTCCAAACTCCAGTCTTTGCCCAGCAGGCGGAGCTGCCCTTTGGGGCTGTCCTGGCTCCCGGAGCGGGAGAAGGCCAGCACGTGTGCATCTGGGCCTTGTGGAAGGCTGAGCGGAATCTAGCCCGCGTCACAAGAGGAAGCTGATGCTGTCTCCTTCTAGAAAGAGAAACAGAAGCCGAGGGCCTGGCCACCTCTTGCACAGAGCCCCAGGGGTCAAGACCAAAATACTCTCCTGGCCCTTGAACTCCATCCTGCCTCACATCCCCTGGGCCCCACCAACGCCCCTTCACTTCCCAGGTCAATGAGCCCGAGCCCTGTGGGAGGACAGCAGGCAGAGGCTTGGATCCACTTTGAAAACATCTGGCTCCTGAGGATGTTTCGTGGGAAACTTGCATCCACCCACCTTTGAGTCCCCAGCTGAGCCAAGAGCAGGCGGGGTCTCTCAGAAACCGAGCCAGCCACCCTGACATTCCCCAGCACCGCTGCGTTGGGTGGAGGGTGGATGGAAGGAGGAGCGCGGTCAGAGGGGCTCACGCCACAGCCGCATCTCCAGGATTTCCATCAGGGGTGCTCAGGGGTCACTCTGGTTGGAAAGGAAGTGGGGGGTGGGGGCTCAAACAGCACTTTGAATAAGAATCTAGGAAATGTGAATTGTTCCCAACAAAGTAGCCACAAAGGGCTGACTGAGAGGGACGTTGGGGGCTGCCCCCGCCCTGTGGCACCACCCTGCACTTCTCCAAGGCCAGAATCATCCAGAAATGGAGGGACTCAGCTCTCTGTGCTTTGCAGATGTATCAGCCTGGCAGGTGGGAAGCGGGGGTTTTGCCAGATGTCCTCTATGACCACCGTGTGGGTTGTTCATGGGTGGGGGTTCCTGGAATCGGGGGCAAGTCTGCATTGAAAGCCAGCTGCATCCTGATCCCCAAGCCGGGTGTCTTCCTGGAGGAAGAGATACCTTTCCTAACTCAGGCAGAGGCCCCATGTGGGTTGGCACGGGTACTGCTTCTTGCTCTTGTATCAGAAATACAAGAAATGGAATCCAAGAGACTTACAGAATAAGGACATCAAGATTGTCCCTAGGCGGAGGTTATGGGCAGCCTTCAGGACTGGCTGGTCCCATGGCTCACAGATGTCCTCAAGGACCCGGGCCCTTTCCATCTCCTTGTTCTGCCAACTTTGATACCAGCTTTGTGTTTGGGCTGCACACAAGATGGCGGCAGCGGCTCCAGACATCACATTTGGGCGACAGGGGCCAGACCAAGAAGAGACCACCTCTTCCAGAGTGCTCTCCTGGACGTGAGGAGACTCTTCCCAGAAGCCCCCTGGCTGACGTCTTACAATTCATCGGCCAGAGCTGGGTCCCCTGCCCATTGCCGAGCCAATCACTCTAGAGGGACGACTGGCTTAGACTAATTATAGCAGGTGGAAGGGAAGCCAAGGACAGTGTTCATTACAGCCCCAAAGACTGCGATGCTGTGAGCCATTTTGGGGTTCTTTCCTTTGGGATTCTGGGTCCCCTCATTCTTCTGTGTTAAAATGTGCAGTGTAGACTCCCCCGATATAGCAGACTCAGAGCAGCTCCAAGTCTCCGAAGCCCGCTCCCACCCCCGCCCCTCTACTGACCAACCCTTTAGCATAGCCCTTGGCTGACACCTGATCCACTGAGCTGCATCCAGAGATTCAGCAGCACCTGCCCAGGACCCCACCGCGCCTCTGTGTTTGGACCGTGATGGACTTGATGGTCCTCCCGCCCATCACGTGGAGTCTTGGAAAAACAATCAGAAGAACTCTGCTTCCTTGGTTCATCTTTCTTCGCTCTCCGCCCACGCAAACTTTTATTATGGAAAGTTTTCAAACACACAGAGAAGTTAAGAGTGAAGGACACCAATATTTACCCATTCTCCTCATTCAACAGCTGTCACCAATTTCCCCGTATTCGCCTTCTATATCTGTGTTTATGTATTTGTTGATCTGTTTGGAAGTAAGCTGCAGGCGTGTTGACAGAAGACACACAAGTATGTTCGTGGTGTCTACTAAGAGCGAGCTCTGTCCTTCACAATCCTGATGCAATTATCCCACGAAAGAAATTTAATATAAATAGGAATACCAGCCCCTGCTGAAATTCCCCGGTCAAGCATCATCCGTGAGTGGGATTCATTTGAATCTGAGAGTGAATTTCTTCCAGCCTCTGGGGGGTTAACGGAGTTGCTCTAAAATGACCAAAAATACATTGAAAAACACAGGCAATTTTCCCAGCCCAGAAGTCTTCCTCATTGTTCTCTCTGCCTCCGCTTCCATCTCTCAGTTTTTGGGGGGTGGTGGGGGTGGGGGGTGGTGTGTGTGTGTGTGTGTGTGTGTGTTTTGGGGGTGGGGGGGTGGGGGGTGGTGTGTGTGTGTGTGTGTGTGTTTGTGTAGGTCATACGCAGGGCAGAAACCGGATGGGCATTCTAATCTGCAGCTTGAGTGCCTCGTCTGGGAAGCTCCCGGGTCTCCCGGGTCTTGGTGCAGATGATGTATTTCTGGCGTCCACCAGCTCATTTGGAAGTGGGTTCTTCCCACTTAGCATTTGCTGCTTCAGATTCTCCTGTCAATGATCCCGCAGTGACTGGTAGCTTTCGGCCTGGTCTGCGCTCCCGCACAGAGGTAACAGTTCCTCCAAATGAGGTTGTGTGGACCAACCCTTTTCAGGGAAGTGGCGCTAGGGTCTGTGGCCTCAGCCAGCAAAACAGCAGATGTGTCTGTTTTCCAAACAGACGAGGGAGAACCTGGTGCTTCCATTTTCTGTCTCACTCGCTCGCATGAGCTCCGGGTCAGGGCTGGATCTGTGGTTGTATGGAGACAGCTCGCATTTATAGGGCGGTGGCTGAGTACCAGGTGTGACTTCATGCACCCCGAGGGCATAGCATGGTCGGTGGGATAATGGCCCTCGACAAACAGCCGTGTCCTAATCCTTGGAACCTGTGAATATTTGCCTTATGTGGCCCAAGGAGGACGGCACAGATGTGATCGAATTACGATTTTTGGGGTGCACAGCGTGAGTTGGGTGATCTGGGTGGGCCCTGAACGCAATCACAGGTGTTCTCAGAGGGAGGGAGAGGGGGATTTCACGCAGACATGGGGCAGAAGCCACGTGGTCCCAGAGGCAGAGACCGAGCGGTGGGGCCAGGAGTCGAGAAAAGGCGGCGGGACGGGAGGAAGTGGATTCTGCACGGGAGCCACCAGAGGAAGCCAGCTCTGCTGACACCTTGATTTTGGCTCAGCAAAACAGATTTCAGACTTCTGGCTTCTCCAGCTGTGAGAGAATAAGTTTCTGTTGCTGTAAGCCACCCAGTTAGTGGTAATTTGTGAGAGCAGCCCTAGGCAGCTGAGGCAGGTAGGGCAATGCCCATCATGCCCATCTTACAGGTAAGGAAGCCATCCACCGGTGACCTTGACCTGCAAGGGGAGCACTGGGTATGACCAGGGGTCTGCTCAGTTTGGCTGTGGTCTGTCCATTTCGCTCCCACGGAAGATCGGGGCCCAAGTGCTCTAGATTCGAGCGCCGCGAGGACGGAGGCCATCTCGTGCACTTCTCTGTAGACCCGGGTCGTAGACACACCGGTCAGCTTTCCAGGTGTCCCTTTGAATTGATCCAGTAATGTCTGCTACAGATGTGTTGGACTTTTAGGACTGAGATCATTCAGCTGACTTGCCTCCTTCTTCCTATCCATCTATCCAGCTCTCCATCCACCATTTATCCATCTGTTTTGTCATCCATCAACAAATATCGGTTCAGCTTAAGTATAGGGTATATTTAAGCCTGGGGTACTTAGGGGCGCAGGGAGTGGAATGCAGGCACAGCTGCGATGTGGGGCACAGGGGGGAAACCCAGGCCAGGAGGCCGGAGTCTACACAGAGAAGGTCATCCCAGGCCAAAGTGCAGCCTGTCAAGAGGAACTCGAGAGGGTCTGGATAGAGCAAAGCTGAAAGGAATTTGGGAACAGGGGCAGCTGTGCAAGCAGCTCTGGTCCGTAGGAAACTCTGATAGCAGGAGGGAGGGTTCTAGAACGTCAGGGAAGCTGCACTTAAGTGTGAGTGGGGGGCCTTGGAGTAAGTAGAAGAAGAAATCAGGGCCCCAGAGAAAGGGATTAGGTGTGACAAGCAAGCAAGCAACTCAGATCACCATTAGTTGGAGCACAAGCTGGGGAGAAAAGGCTCAAAAACGAGGTAGAAGGAAACCCAGGTGCCCAAGGTCGACCTGATGACCGAGGTCACAGCTGGTGCCCAGGGTCCACCCGATGAGCACCCAGGCAGCAGGGCTGAGACCCAGAGGCCTAGGCTGGAGTGCTTGCCCTGAGTGAGGTAGGCGGGCATGGCCCTGCTGGGGGGGAGGGGGATCCTGTGGTGCCAGATGGACAAGAACAGCGATGAGAGCAGAGGGAGGGCCAGGCTGGGCGTGAGGGGACTGGGCAAGGTTGCGAAGAAGCACGCGTTGGTGCCCCGTGCTTGTAATTCCAGTTGGCTGTTTAACTCCTTTACGGACGTCCTTAATAAGACTTCCTTACACGCTGGGGACTTCAGACGTGCCGGCCTCCGGGAGCTTGCCGTCTGGTGGGGGAGGCAGATCACTAGAAAATCATGCTACGTGGCTAGGAGCGGGGTGCTGCAGGGCAGCAACGGGGGCGGCCGACCTGGGGGTCTGGGTGGGATGGGACACAGAGCTGGAGCGCACCGGGAGCGGTGTGCACAAGCTGTGTGCAGACGCCCTCAGTCCTGGCCACGCAGGACACCCGTCTGGGAGCCGCAAAGAATACGGAGGCTGGGACCCCGGCCCCAGAAACCCTCATTCTGCAGACCCGGGCGGAGGCCTGGGCGTCCGTATTTCAAACAACCCTCTGAGGTGATGCCACGGTGGAGTCAGGCTGAAACCACCATGCTACGGGGGAAATGCTTCCGGAGTGGGGGGTGCAGATCTTGTCTTGAGGGGCACAAAAGGCTTCCTGGAAGACGCCATGTGGCTTCCCACAAGGTGTCTGTTTTCCCTTCGACCCAAACCAGAGGCAGCAGCACTGCTCTGCCCTTCCCTGGGGGGCGGGCACCTGAGAGCAGGCACGGGATCTTGTGCAGGAAAGAGGCAGCCACTTGGAGAGTCACAAGGGTTCGGAGGGGTTAGCCGCGGAGGCCGGTTCTCACCCTGTAGGGGCGGGTCCTGAGACGGGGCGGTTCTCACCCGCCCCCCACCCCCCAGGAGACCCCATCGTTCTGCTTGTAGATCCCACTTGGAGGTGCAGGGGTGCAAGATGGTCTCGATACTGCTTGGTGGGGAATTGTGTTGAAAGTTTTGAGTGAGCTTTAAAAAAAAAAAAAAAAAAGATGGTGCGTGAGGTTGGCCAGTCGCAGGATGCCCGGAAGATTGAAGGCAAATACTTAAGTGGAGCAAGGAGACACTGGGGGGACAGGTGGGTGGGCAAGAGATTCATCACCACCTTCATCTGACCTCCTGCTCACACTGCCCCGCGGCACACGGGCCCCGTGCCGCCTCCAACGCCCGCTCTCAGAGCACAGAACAAGTTCGACTGCACACGGTCCTTTCCCTCTCACATTTTTAAATATATACACACGTCTACTTGCACGTGGCTGACACACGGTGTGACGTGTTTCAGGTATAGAGCATACCGGTGGGACAAGTCTACACGCTATGCCGTGCTCCCCCTCCCGCTCTTTCCAGCCCCCTCTGAGCTCCCCCCACGGGACCCACAGAACTCTACCAGTGACGCCACGGGATCAGAGGAATAGAGGAAGGCGTTTTCCCAGAATGAGTGAGTTTCACAGAAAGGACCCCTGAAAGGAGCTGTTGGTTTCAGGTGGGTCACACTGATTATTTAGGTGGGTGGAGAGGAGGGGCGACAGGGTGGGGGGCAGGAAGGGAACATGCCAAGGTGACAGGAGAGACCACACTTCTGGTCGAGGGGATGGCCCATCATGAGTTCGGCTCTTTTGAGAAATTACCTAAAGTATGAAAGTTTCTGCTGCCCGAAGTCCCCCCTGGCTGGCTAGATCATTTCATGACTTCTGGTTTTTCATTTGCCTTTGTGGTTGGAATCTGGTGCCCCCAGCATGCTGAAAATAGCCCTCGAACTGACTTTTTTCAGGGTAATATCAACCCCTGTTCGCCTCCTTCTGAGAGACGTTGCCCCGGGCTGTTTGCCGTGAATCCAGGTGGCGAATCTCCTGCTGGGGGGGGGCTCCAGTCGTCCTGAGTCGTTCTGCCCTTTGGGTCCAGCGATCGGTGCTAAGTGACCCTGGCCCCAGCGATTGTGGTCCTTCTGCTGTGGGGCTCACTTGTCACTGTGCCCACACTGTCGGTCTGGAACTCAGATGTCTAAGAAGTTCCAACCCTCCCGAAAGTAGCTGTGAAAACCAACGAGAGGGCAGGAAAGCCTCAGCTCCACACGTGTGGCCTGAAGACCGGGTGCTGGAGCCCTTGCGTGGGCTCAGGACGAAGGGCTTCCCGTGGCTGCCACTGAGCCCCCCGGGCGCGGGCGATGTGAGGGCCACCCGGCAGGGCCTGAGCACGCCTGGGCTCCAGCAGTAGGTGCTGCGGCCGGAGCCCGGCCCGTGGGGCGCGCTCTCGGGGGCACTCCTCGCTCTGCTCTGGCCTCTCCGGGGGCCGAGCGCGGGCTTCCCGGGGCTGGGACTCGGGGCCTGGCATGACGCCCGGCCGGCGGTCCTCCAACGGGGCTGGCCACCTGGTCAAGACCTCTTACGTCCTGGCTTCACACCCCGCCTCTGACGATTGTGGGGTGACTTTGGCGGAGTTACTTCATGTGTCTGTGCCTCGGTTTCTTTATCTGTACCGTGGGGACACGGCCAGTACCTTGTCATGAGGATTACGTGAATTAATATCCCAATGCACCCGGCACAGCCCCCAGCAGGTGCCACGCTCCTCCCCCCACGATTGCCACTTCTCCGGGGATTGCTACTCCCGTCCCTGCCGCTGTCCCGTTACCAGACGACACACCGCCTAGGGCCACTGTCACTGCTTTTACGGCTTATGCTCACCAACACCCCTGCCGCCGCCGCTACTGCCGCTGTTACTCCCGCCGCTGTTACTACACCGCGCCGCCGCTATTGCCGCCGCCGTTATTGCCGCTGCCGTTAATACATCTGTCACTGTTACCGTAGCCACTGTTACTCCTGCTGCTGTTACTACACCACGCCATTACTGCCGCCACTATTACTCCCGCCACTGTTACTCCACCTGCCGTTGCTACTCCGGCTCCTGTTACTACACCGCACTGCTGTTACTGCTGCCGCTGTTACTACACTGCGCCGCTGTTACTCCCGGCGCTGTTACTACACTGCACCGCTGTCACTCCTGCTGCTGTTACTACACTGTGCCACAATTACTGCCCCTGCTGTTACTCCTGGCACTGTTACTACACCATGCTGCTGTTACTGTCGCCGCTGTTACTACACCATGCCGCGGTCACTCCCATTGCTGCTACTACACCTGCTGCTGTTACTCCCGCTCCTGTTACTACACTGCGCCACTGTTACTGCCGCTGTTACTCCCGGTGCTGTTACTACACCTGCTGCTGTTACTCCCGCTCCTGTTACTACACTGCGCCGCTGTTACTCCCGGTGCTGTTACTACACCTGCTGCTGTTACTCCCGCTCCTGTTACTACACTGCGCCACTGTTACTGCCGCTGTTACTCCCGGTGCTGTTACTACACCTGCTGCTGTTACTCCCACTCCTGTTACTACACTGCGCCACTGTTACTGCCGCTGTTACTCCCGGTGCTGTTACTACACCGCTCCGCTGTTACTGCCGCCGCTGTCACTCCCGCCGCTGTTACTCTGGTAGTCCTGTGACTACTGCATGTCGCATCGCTCCTCTTACTGCCCTCACTGCCTCTATGTGCTACGTGATTATGTCACTGGTACAATTATTGCTGCTAACTGAGCGATTCCTTCCGTGGTTGCCAGTACCACGACCGTGAGCACGACTACACGGTGACCGCCGTGGCAGCCGCTGCCGTGGCTGCTGCTCGTGCCCTTACCTGCGTGTGGGGGAGTGAAGCCCCCACCCCGCTTCCTTCTGGGCGGCGCCCCCTGCACCTCTTACCGAGTCTCTCTGAGCCTGCATCGGCAGTCCTGTGATTCGGGGCGGTGTCCTTCAGGGACAGCCCGGGGGCATTGGCCTGGCATGCCCATTGCTCATCATGCAGGGGGGATTTCAGCAGGACACAGGGGTGGTTTTATGACACACCAGCTCAGACTTGCTGCACCTGTTTCCTTCCTCCACTGGAAGGAAAGGGGACCCTCCTTCTCTGCGGACTCACTGTGACCTTTGGCCGCGCACCCAAGCTAACTGCCAACTCCTTGGTCATAAAAACTCCCTGTGTTGTTTCTGTTCAGTGTTTGGAGTTATTCAAACCAACAGAGTTCATTATGTAGTATTAGGTTTGAAACCTTCTTATTCCTCTTAATATCCAATATTTGGACAACAGGTTACAGATAAAATATTACTTCGAAGGGATGTCTTCGAGTCAGTGAGTGTAGGCATTGGAGCCAGAGGGTCCTGGCTGTGTGAGCTCAGCTAAGTGGCCTCCCCCTCCGAGCCTCTGAAATGGGGCTACAATCAGCACCTGCCTCCAGGGATCCACATGAAGGTCCATGAGATCAGGCAGCTAAAAGTCCCGTGCACTGCCTGACACAGCACGGCCCATGAGTATCCATTATTTTTGTTCTGCCTGAGAGATGAAAGTTCCTTGAAAACAGGGACAAAGCCTCGGCTCGGGGACTGGCACGCCAGAGGCTGATGCACTGAATGGACGAAGACAGCAGAGCTGAGCTCACAAGGCTGGTGCGGCAGACGGTGCCGCCCTCTCTCCCCACCCCGCTCCCCCCCCCCCCCCCCACGATGCCCTCCGTCCTCGGCCAACACTGCCTCGGTGTCTCCCCTCCCTGTCGTGCCTGGATCCCAGGGGTTCTAACGTCAGCCATGTACACCTCCTTGTGACTTAAATCAGCACACCTCTGTCCTGAGAGCCATTACGGGGCCTTTCCTTTATTCCAGGACTAACCAGTTCTGGGTGAAGGGGTTTCGGGCAAGCAGGTGTGACGGCTGTTGAATTAAAATCTTGCCAGGTGGGGGCCAGTGGCCTGCCTGGTGTGGGATCCGTCTTACCTGCCGTGGTCTTGGGACACACGCAAGACTGCAGGTGTGCTCTGCAGGGAATGTCAGATTGGAGCTGCCCACAACCCTCGTCAATGTGTAACAATGGGCTCACGGCCAACCTCAAGGTGGAGGGCTCAGGAAAGTTTCATGCTCACTGAAAATGGAACTCCTAAGAGCCTCATTTCTTTATCAGACCACACCTTGGGCTTCTCTTCCTCCTTTGACCTTCACATGGAAGCTGGCCTTGCCGCTTGCTCTCTTCCCTCGCTCCACTGGCCATCCTAGTCCAGAGCCAGCACCAGCTAGCCTATATGGCACCCTGTGAACTGAAAAAAGTCACCCCTCCAGGGAAGATGGGTTAAAAAAGTGCCCCCTCCAGGTGAACACAGACCTGTGGGCCTAGGGCTTGGCAAGCTGATGGCCATGCCTTTTGTGTAAAGAAAAAGGAGCCCTCCTTGCTTCAGAGAAGGCAGCATACAGCTTGTGTTTTTAGCTCCACTTGAAAGCCAGGATTTTGTACAGTGCACAAACTGCACCACTGTGTGTGGCAGCCCTGCTTCGAATGCCCGATCCACTGTCCTCGAAAAGCCTGTGGTGTAATCTCTCACCAGCCATGCCATTATGTTCCTCAAAAATACCCGGATTGCTAAACAGCAGTTGGAATGACAAAGTCACAAACAAAACCAACAACGGGGTATTAAATACTCTCAAACCAAATTTCTAGATAGTGTCGGTGTCCCAAACAAACCAAATCTGTAAATGCTAAAAACCTGTTCCTGTAAGTAAAGCTCCCAATCCACTTGCTCTGAAGGGTTCCGGGAACATGGCTTCTGTGCTTGGAGTCCATGAGTTTTATGTCATGCAAACTATACTCTAAAACATTCTTCCAAGCACTTACTGCCCAAGACCGAATGTCCTGGGGATGTCATTCCTAGAGTTGCAAAGGCTTGAGGAACACTTCCCTGAGTCCTCTCTGTTAGAGGTCCCCATGTTGACAGGGTGAAGTGTAAACAGATGTACAATGACAGTGGTTCAAAAAAAATCAGAGTATATCATAAAAAAGGGAGCATCTCAAAAGCGTAGTGGCAGAGGGGTGCCTCTGGGTAAACATGGGAATTTACCCCTTCCTCCAAAAATGGACAGGGTAGGAGCACCCACTTCACAGAACTGTTTAAGGATCAAATGAGATCACGTATGCAAAGTTACAAACTTGCTGAGCACACAGTCAATGCTCAATTAAACAGTAATTACTTTTTCTGCCACTTTGCATTTCTGTAGGACATTCAGCATCCAACTAAGTGCCTCGAGTGTCCTAGGTACACAATGATATTTCCCTTTATTGTTTTTTAAGGAAAAAGTATGTAAAAATGTAAGAAGCACACATGAGAAATATTAGGGTTTGGCCAAAGAATTTAAATAATAGAGACATGTGGAAAGTCGAAATGGGAGCCCCCCCACTTCCTCATACTTCCGAGCCAACAGGCATGTGATGCTAGCAGTTTGCGAGGGTATCCTTCCCAGGTGCGAGCGTGTGTTTTGTTTTTATAAAAACACCAAACGCACTGCCCTGCACCTTTGTGGTGTCTGGAATCTGGAGGAATGTTTGGTTTCCGAGGGGCTGCTTTTTGCACTGATGTGGATTGCAAGCGGTCTGTTCTGGACCAGCCCTGTGTCTGGGATTCCTGCCATAGGACGGCAGAGGGATGCCTTATGGTCTTGTTTGCTTTCAAATAGTGGTGCCTTTTCCCATCGCAGAGGAGAAATTGAGGGTGGTGTGTCCTACGTTTCCCTGCAGGGGATGCTCGGCATGAAGACTGCAAGGCAGAGGTCCCCACAACATGATGCCTGGGTTAGACACCGAGGACCTGTGACCTTGTCGCGGCTTTCTCTTTTCGTGCCATGTTGCAGAGCAATTCTGGCCAAGAATAGTTCTGACAGAAAGAGCTTCTGAATCGGTATAAGAACAGTTATTTTGCAAAAGGGCAAACCTGAAAAAAAGTTGTCTTAAAGAGCATTACAGTTATAGAAACGTGTCGCCTAAAATACTTTGTGACGGTTTGTGGGAATGTTCTGAGCCACATTATGAAAGAAGGACGCTGAGACAGAGTTTTCAAGGGTGATCTGAAAAACCAACCCTGAACCCTAAGAGCCTGACCCACCCTGAGGATGTCACAACGCACAGCTTCCAGCGCCACCCGATGCTGGACCCCCGGGTGCACTCCTGCAGAGGTTGGAATTTAAAGGAGAGTTTTTGCACTTTGATTAAGAAGGGACACAATCCACCCACCACTTCCTCCATTGTCATGGCTCCTCACTGAAGGTCAGGTAGAAATAGACACAGTCATGACTGGTTACTCAGCAAGGGACACGAGGGCCATGCTCAGGTGGGTTCCCCTGAGTTTAGGTTTGTCTTCCCAGTGTCTTAGGCTTGTCCTGGCGATCACAGCCCCTCCCCACTCTCCCTGCTCCCCAGCCGGGTCCCTGCTCAGCTGCCCTGGAGCTCTCTCCCATGGTCTCTCTGTCCACCACCGTCTGCCTTTTCTTACCTGGACAGGTCGACGCTGAGAGTGGACTCTTAATTTCAGTGGGGTATGTCAGTGGGGGGGCGCAGGGCATTTTGGTACCTTCGCACTGGATCTCTTATGGGGGCTTCTAACACATGCTCCTCCCTGACCTTGTAGAAACACTGCTGATGGCTCTGTTTAATGTGGTGTCCAAGTGGGATGGATGCCTTCTCTGCCTCACTGTGATGGGGTCCCCCCACCCCCAAGATTGGAGAGGGGCCGAGAGGCTGGCGGGAGACCAGGGAGCTGGGCTGCATGCTGGCTGTGTGACCTGGGCAGTCTAAGCAACCTCTGGGCTTTACTTTCTGCATCTTTAGAATGGGACAGGCATCCCAGCCCTCCCTAGCTCACAGGGTTGACGTGAGGCTGTAACGGGACGGCAGGGGGTTACACCCTGTGTCAGCAGCGATGCAAATGCCAAGCGCTCCTGGCATATCCTAAAGATCTGCTCATCACTCTCTCTTCACTGTTTCACCTTGATGTGTGCAGTCTCTGGCATGATGCCTGGCCCATGGGAGGGCCCAGTAAGTGTTGGCTAGCTGAAAACCGACAGCTGGAGTCCTGGATTTTAATACTCATTTGCCACCAAGCACCAAGAGAGCTTACTAGCTGCGAGCATGGTCCTGGGTACTGGGTGGACAAAGAGATATGCATGGCCAACGTTCTGGACAGAGAGATGGACAGCCAGTGACCAAAGAGATAAATATAGAAGGACAAAGTGGCTCGTGAAGAATCAACATGTTCTAGATCAAGTCAGTTACCTAGAAGGGATACAGCTAAAGATACATGTGGAAACTTCCCTGTTTTATATTTGACAAACACACATAGAGCACTTACCCTGTGCTCAGTGTGACTGTATGAGCTGTAAATATGAACCAACTAAATCCTTCCAATAGCCCTTTGGAAGTAGGTACCATCACCACCATCATCACCACCATCACCACCATCACCATCCCCATCCCCACCATCCCCACCATCCCCACCATCCCCATCATCACCACCATCACCACCCCATCACCACCATCCCCAACACTACCATCATCACCACCATCACCATCATCACCACCATCACCATCACCACCACCATCATCACCACCATCACCACCATCATCACCATCCCCATCACCACCATCATCATCATCATCATCACCATTTCACAGATGACGGAAGAGATGCCCAATGAGTTGTCCAAGGTTAGTGTGGTTGGCCGAGCAATGACTCCTTCCCCTAAAGAACCTGGGGTATGTGACCTTCATGGCAAAGGAACTTGGCAGACGTGATGATGTTAAGGATCTTGAGGTGAGGAGATTACTCTGATGACCCAGGTGGGCTCAATAGAACTACGAGAGTATCTGGAAGAAGGAGGCGGGAGGGCCAGAGTCCGAGAGCGATGTGAGGACAGAACAGCGGTAGAGAGACTGGAAGCGGCCGCGCTGCAGAGGGGCGGCCATGGGGCCCGGAAGGCAGGCGCCGCCAGAAGCTGGCAAAGCCACAGGAACGGGTTCTTCCTTGGAGCCTCCGGAAGGCACATGGCCCTGTGGACACCCTGATTTTAGCCCAACGAGACCGTGTCAGACTTGCAGGTCCCAGAACGGTGACATGACACATTTGCGTCGTTTCAGCCTGCTGAATGTGTGCTCAGGCGTTATGGCAGCAATGAGTCCTGAAGAACGGGTACGAGAATGATTTTCCACCCTAAATCTGCTCTGTAACTCAGGGCCCTTCTCAGAGCAGGGCAGGCCCCTGTGGGACCACTGTCACCCAGTGTCCAAACGTTCCAGGGGCCGAGCCCCGGAATGCGGTACCTGCCCCCGGCCGCTTCTGGTCCCGCGTCTGTGCGTCCCTCGGCCGCTGGGCTGATCGCGGCCCTGAGAGGCTGTGTTCCGGCCACGCGCTGCGCTGCACACGGCCCTGCTCAGCCAGTCTGGGGGCTGATTTTTGGATTATGACTTTTGCCCACGTCTGTCTGAGCAAACACCAGAACAAAGGACAACTGCCCCAGGGGGCTTCGGCTGGAGTCCACCCACCGTGGCCTCCATAAGGAGGCACCCTTTCGCTCACTGAGGGATGAAATGGATGTGCCCCTTGGCTCACTAGCTGGTCGGAGCCGGATCTTTCACATAAAAAAAAGGCAGGGGGGACAAAACCAGAAAACAAGAAGCTGAGGGTAGGGGGTGGAGAGAAAACGCAGTGCCTCCCAGAGCGCCTGGTCTGAGTTTGCGGGATGCGGGGGTGGGTGCTGGGTGGCTTGGTCACCCCGGCCGGCCAGGCACCCCCCACGTGGGGTCTGGAGGCTGACTCAGCAGCGGCGGTGGCCCCGGTGATCCCTCGGAGCCCCCAGAACAGCCTACGGGCCTCAGCGGGGCAGGAGCCCACTGGCCCAGGAAGAATCTGAAGCGGAGGAACTTGGCAGAAACCCAACTTCTCTAAAAATATTAAAAGCCCGTGGCCCACAGAGGCCTGATTGCAAGGCCCCGCGGGCGCTGACAGCGGGTCCCTGACCGTTGAGACCTAGCGCGGTCCTGGCATTGAGCAATAGGGCTCTGCCCTGGGCTGCACCCACCCGGCCCTGCCCTGCCCCACTCAGGCTGAGACGAGAGGAGAGGCAGCTGCCGGTGTGCATGCGTGTGCATGTGACCGCGCGGGGATGCGTGTTCCTGTGTGCACACGTGTGGCCCTCATGCGTCAGTGTGTAGGCCAGTGAGTGGCTCCCACAGTCCTCCAGGCTTGGGGCACCCCGGGCTGTCTCTGGGGTGGCCTCTTCTTGGAGGACAGCCAGAGAGGCCCCGGGCAGGGCCCCAGCGTGGACCTGGGCTGCAGCTGTCTGGGAGGGATGGGTGGTAGTAACAGAATAACTGATTTATGGAGCTCTTACTGTGTGGTGGGCCCTTGTTCTAAGCCCTCCGTGGCACCCGTCTGTTGACCCATGATCTATGAGGTAAGAACGACTTTTAGCCCCACTGTAAGGAGCAGGAAGTCCAGAGAGGGGAAATTGTGTTCCTGAGGCCGCTCAGCACTGAGGCAGAGCTAGTGAGCCTGGATCCAGGGCTGAGGCCCGAATATTCCACTCTCCTGCCTCACAGGAGAGAAACCGCCTGCCCCACCCAGGCCAGCGTGGTCTCCGCAGGGCGGCCACTCCCTCTCTCCCATGTGTGTCCTGCAAGTTGGCCCCCTCGGAGCTTCTAAGCCCTTTGCTGACTTGGCAGTGAGGCCTCGTCCTGGGCCTGAGAGGGTCTTGGCCACTGGGACTCATGCTTTGGGACGGCGAGCCATGGGGGTGTGTGTGCGCGAGGGTCCACGGCCCTCCCCAAGAATCTCTCCAGTGGGCTAGAAACATCTGTCCACCCATGTCTGGGGTCTTGTCCCTTCTGTTGGCTCCAGGGCATTCCTGAGGCCTTCAACTCTGGGAGAAGCTTACATCCGTCAGTGGGACGCCCTGGGATTTAGAGGAGACGCCTGTCCCTCCAGGCTCCTGACCCGCTGGAAGGGCAGTGGAGCGAGCCGTTCTCCTTCCTCTGTCCAGCACGCAGTTGCCCAGAGTTTACTTTCTGCAGCCCAGCACTCAGAGTCACCCCTCAGGGTCACCACCCCCCTGGGCCTGGAGAGAGAGAGTCCTCACCTTCCTGACCCCTGGCCCTGGCTGTCCTGGGGCTGCCCGGCAGCGGTCGCACACAGGACAGCTGGACGACACACGTGGACCCAGCTCCTGGCGTACCACGTGGGCACTGGGTGCCCGGCTTCAAGAGGCCCGTGGTGTGGCGGTCCTGCGGCTGGGGCCTAGAGCCCCACTGTGGGGCTCACCTTCCAGCCCCCCAACTTTCTAGCCATGGGATGTGCCAAGCCTCTGGGTGCCTTGGTTTCCCCGTGAGGGACATGGGGACAGTTCCAGCCTCCCCTGCCTCAGGCAGCTATGAGGATGGATGCGGGGCTTGCGTGGTATTCTTGGCGCCAAGCCCTTTGGAAAGGAAGGGCTCCCCACAGGAAGCTGTGGTTGTGGGCTTCTCGAGGGAGGGGTGGAGGTGTTCTGAACTCTGCCTTGGCCAGGAGCTGATATCCGTCAGAGGGGAAACCCGAGGCTTCCATGTTCAGACCCGAGGACGGGCAGACTCCGGGCTTCTCTTCCGAGCCCTCTCTCTCCTCTCCTACCCTCCTGAGACAGGACGAAGCCAGTTTGCAGACAAGCACGTGCAGACCCTCAGCACACACAGACCCTCAGCACACACAGCATTACTCTCTGCCCTGGTCAGGGAGGTGGTGAGCTGGACGCATTCATGACGGGAGCAGGACGTGAGGCCGGCAGGGCTGCTAAAAGCTTCCAGAAGCAGACGGCACAGAGAGTGTGTCCCGGGGTCACCGGGTCACCGTGTCCCTCTGGCAGGTAGTGCACTCTGCCTCCAGGGGCTTCTGGGTCCAGGGCTCCAGCGAGGATGCAAGGAACTGGCACGGGGCGGGTCTCCCATCAGGCGGACGACCAGCCCTGAACGGACGCGAGTCACTGTTCTCCCTGCCTGGACTGCCCGGCTGCTTTTGTGGATGGGGACCCAGACCTGGACAGGGGAAGTGGCTCCCACGAGCACCATCTGTGCCCGGTGGCGGCGTGACTGACGCAGCTGGGACCAAACCTTGCTCCTTCACACCATGGGGGTTTTGCTTAGGGTCCACGGCGTGCATGCCCTCGGGGAGCACTGGGGTGGGCCAGGAGCCTGGCTCCCAGGGTGCGGGCGGCCCGCCACATCCTCCCCGCCTCCCCTGGCAGCTGCGGGGTCTGCTGTGGCCAGGCCCGGGTGACAGCGAGCCGCAGCCGCGGGGCCTGGGAAGCAGTACCCTAACCACTCCGGGTCTCCATTTCCTCGCTCATCTGGAAAGCCACCAGCAGGGGCTCCCATTGTCCCCCACCCCCCTGCTGGCACTCGGATGTGCTCATACTTTCACACTGAAATGGAGGCTTGGTTTCAAAGAATGTTCTTTGAGGTCACGTCTGCCGGGAAGCTATGCTCAGACGCAGCTTGAGCCACACTGACCGTGTGCCTGAATTACCCCGGCAATGCCTTTCTTCCTCGGCCTGCGGTGAGGGGCCGTACACACTTACTGAGGGGCACAAAGCTACGTGGCCTTAATTCCACGTGTAGCAGGCCCATAGCAGGAAGCCTGGAAAGCACAGGGAAACACAGGGTCGGGGAGGAAAAGAAGAAACACACAAACAAAACACAGCATGGGGAATTAAAAAAAAAAAAACCTGAAAAGAAAGAAAGTGAAAAAGCTGGACAAGTGTCTCTAACTGGACACGGAGTTGTCGTAAGCTTTCCTGGGACTGCTGCCTGCTCCCAGTGTTGAAGAGTCTTAAAATCTCGGGGTGTGGCCCCTTGAAGCCGCTGGAGCCCGCTGGAGGAAATTCTTCATTTTCTGGAAACTTGTCCTGCTCCCCAGATGCCTACTGACCCACGAGGCCGCCCCTTCTGGGCCCTCCAGCAGGCTCCATGTCCAGCAGTGAAGCACGGGGGTTTCAGGGTGCTCTAGACCCAGACTGTCTGCACTGGCCCCCTTTTCTCTGCCCCAATTTTCTGGGGGGCCTTGAGTTGTTTGTGGACTTCACTGTGCCTCACCTTGCTCATCTGTGGAATGGGATCCTAGTAAGCTGATGAACGAGAAGTTGCCCCGGATGGAGGGGTGGTGCTGGGGGGTCGCTGCTGTGACTCTAGACACCCCCGGGCGCTCACTGACTAAGGCACAGTCGCTTGAAGAGCATGTGTGGGAGGGAAGCAGCCCGGGGGGATGGAGGAGTGCCAGTTTGGTTGATACTGTTCCTTTATCTTTCAAGAATGCAGAGAGGCCAAAACCGAGTTGTGGAAGCAGCAGCGTAGAGCTCTGGGCTGCTGTCTTCCTTTGACACCTGTGTAGGGCGAGGGCACGGCCGGCCCTGACCCGTCGGTGCATTGCCCTGGCACGGACTCTGCTCCCAGGATTTGCTCCACTTTCTTTCATTTTTACTTTCCTTCTTACCCTTGCAGTTCAAGGTGTAGAGGCTGGGCAGGACCACGGAGGTGGGACAAGCTTCGGCAAGATGCTGGAGGCTGCTGACCGGCAGCCTGGCTCCAGGGGGGACCCCTGACCTCTCAGGCTGGGATGGGCCCCGAGGATGTCTCCTTGCTTCCTCCCCTCCGTTCCCCACAGCCAAGTGACACACAGGAGGACGTCCGGGCAGGACCCCTTCCTGCCCGGCACACTCTTGCAAGCCCCTACTCGCGCCCCCTTGCCAACGGCCGACCCCCGGGGCTCAGGCCAGCTCCAGACCGGGGCTGGGGTCACCGGGAAGGCACAGGGGCAGCTGGAACAGCCCCAGTGCCGCCAGAGGGGCTCTCCAACCTCCTGAGACCCTTGGGGCCTCAAGGATCCCCAAGGAGGCAGCACCCCCTGCTGGCGGGTCACTGCACCCCTTCCTCTAAATCCCGTGGCCCTGAAACTAGGGGATATTTGCTCACCACTGAGTCCATTTGCTGCCTTTGGGGCCACAGGGTGTCCGTGGGGTGGACGTGTTTGCAGATGTAGCCTCCCAAGAAGATGCCAATAACTCCCGAATTCCACTCGTGGACATACATCCCCATGGAGTTCCTACCGGGGGTCTGTCGGGGGGCCGGGATGGGGATGTTCAGTGTTATGCATGCGGAGGGTGGGGGGCTGTGCAGCCCCCAGACTGGGTGTATAGGCAGCAGCACAGACCAACTTAAAAACGTGATGCTGACTTAAAAAAACCAAAAAACAAAAAACCCCAACAAACCAGAAAGAGAGTATGACATGATCCCCTATGTTCACCAGATAGAAAACGCCTGGATAGCTACAAGGTGGAATCATACGAAATTACCATTGTTTTACTGGTTTTTCTTTTAACCTACAGGAATGGGAATGTCCCGTCGGGCAACACTGCATGCTCTGGTGTGTCTACAGCACGAGGGCAATGACCACGAACCCCCCCCCAGTTACCCCGAACAACGCGGATGATTCCCGTAGTATGTGGTCAAGCCAACCGGGGGCGAACCGTCCACACCACGACTTCATCTACCCAGGTTCCAATCAGGCGGGTTGGATCTAAGTTCCTGAAAGCGAGGCCAGGGTTAGCCTGTGGGGGCAGGTGGTGACCGCGAGGGGGCACAGGGGGCTCCCGGGGGCGATAACAGGCCGCGTGTGAAACCCGCGGAGGCCTGCGTGCGTGATCTGCGCACTCTCCGTACCCGCCCATGCTGCCCTGAGAGACATGTTCAGGGATGTGTGCCCCCAAAGCGACCAGGGGTGTTTACGGGGACACCTAGGAGTGTAGGGTGTGTGTGTGGAGCGCTGGAATAGGGGCCCAGAACTTTCCTCCTGCCTCCCTGGCAGCCCAGGGGACATCCAGCTGGGTCCCTCCAGTCCCTCCGCAAGCTGTCCCCGGCAGCCCTGCCCTGCTGGGGGCCCAGCCCTGGCTGGCAGGAAAGGAGGAAAGTCCCCACTGGTTTCTTTTTCTTGCCACCGAAGGGGCTGCAGGTATTTGTTCCTGAAACTCACGGCTGAGCTAATTTTACACCGCAAGTGAGACACTGGGCGGCGGGGGGGGGGATGAAATGATGCTCTCGGGGGTCTGATCTGAGCAGGATGGGAACCCTGGCCGGATGGTGGGGGTGACGCTGGCCGACGGGGTTGGGGAGCAAGGGCTGGTGGACATGGGGGCTCGGAGTCCCCCCGGCATCCATTCATAACCTCAGACGGGGCACTAAGAACTGCGGTCTCGCTTTCTGGCTCTGTCACTTGGCCTCAGTTTCCCCATTTCCAAGGGGCAGGGTGGATACAGCGATGCCCGAGGCCCCCTGCGAGCCCATGGTGGTGCCCCATCTTCACTTCGGTTTCTTCTCTCATGTTAGGGGACCATCCTGCCTCCAGAGCAGAGAAAGTCACATCATGTTTGCGTTTTCAGGAAAACTGAAACAAGCCAACACTAAAAGCCCGTCGTGACTTTGCAAGAACACCCGCGGTGGCCCAGGTCGGCGGGACGCCTGCCTTCACGTGAGCATGCGTGGAGGCGGTCCCGGCTTGAGCACACGACATGCCGAGGGAAGGACGTACATCAAACAACGCCGTCTAAAAATAACTCATTTCACTGCAACTATTTGGGACATATGCTCACCCCAAATGCTTCCAGAGCTCTCCGAACACCCAGAAGACAGAAAAGGTGTTAAAGATACCTGTACGTGAGGTCGTCAGGCACTATTCACACCAGGAGGTCTCTACTTTCTCCCGGCAGCATGAGCCCGTGGGATGGCGGAAAGGGAATCAGAATGAATTTTCTCTGAAATGATTCCCTGGGTCCTCTAGCCCTGCTGGCTCAAGCTCAGAAGGTGCCGACCATTCTTAAAAGAGCAAGTGTTATTTCTGATCTTGTTTTTCCAGAAGAAAGCAGAACCTCATGTCCTTCTCCCCCCACCCCCAGACACGGACAGGAGTTAAAGTAGGAAAAATACTAGGGTTAGCAAGAGCACATCGGCTGTGCCGAGCAAAGAGAATCATGCCCAGCATTCTTGGAATGGGCATCCAAATGCTCGCTGAATGAGAAGGGTATCTGGAAGGTCAGTGGCTTGCATAACCCTGAGCCTCACGTGTGGGAAGCCTCACACAAAATCTGTTTGTGGCCATCATTGCAGACCTGGTGGATCATGGTGGGCCTGGCGCCATTCCCCAGCCCAAGAGCACCTGCCAACCCTGCTGTGTTTATCTGTCATACAAGGATTAGATGTTGCCATTAGGTTAAATCACTAAAAAGCCACACACACGAACACTTTACTGCCCTACCTCTTAAAAAGCTCTGCCCCCCTCACTGAACACGGGGGGATGGAAGAAGCAGACGCTGGTGGCCACGGCTCTCACCTGCACGGGGCAGTCCCGGTTTATGCCTGTTTCGCTCTCATTGTTAGTGACTCCTCTTTCACACTCAGAAACGTCCCGGTCCTAGGCTCAGCTACATAGCCATGCTGAATGTGCGCCACTAACCCCTCCCCCAGCCTGCCGGTCCTTCTGTCCTCTCCGGCCGACGTACTCTCCAAGGCGTCACCTTTACTCTTTCCAATGTCGCTTCTATGAACGCCTCATAGATTTTTTCCTGGAGTCACGTCCGAGGGAGGAATGAGGCCCTGGCTAGGTTACGGTGCCTCTTTGATCAGCTGAGAGCGTGTCCCCTTCCCTTCTTGCTGGGGCTGTCAGGAAGCTCAGAAATAAGGCTGGGCTATGTGCCATTCCTGAACAGCTCTTGGCCTTTGGTGGTTGTTTTGGGGGGGGGGTTTACCCATTTCAGCTGCTCTTTCTTGAGAAGCTGACTTCTAGACCTTCCTGCGTGTGGGCGGCTTGGGAATGCACAGTGACGATAGTGTTGGGTGGGGGGGGACTGGGTCACGCCTGCAGGCTTGAGCACACCTGCCTGGGAGCAGGTTCTAGGATGAACACACAGAAGGGTGAAGGTGGGGTCCCGGCACCAGGCACTGGGCTAACATTCCCTGCTTATCTCCTTCCGTTTCCCCAAATCCTACATGATGGGTGCTTTATTATCCCCATTTTGCAGAGGTGAAAGCAAAGATGTAGTCTGAGAGGAAAGCCCACCATGCTTCCCACTCAGTGAGCAAGCGGAAGAACCAAGCTTTGCCCGAGACTGCTGGTGGCAGAGGTCATGTTCCCGGCGTGGCACCCGGCATGGCACTCTGCACGTGGACACTATGAACTTGGAGAGACGCACCTGAGGTCCTGTGGGCAAGGAGTGGCAAAGCCAGGCCCGGGACTGGACTTGGAGAGGCCATGTCGCGGGCTCCCAAACACTCGGAAGGCGGGGCCGGGGCCGGGGCCAGATCCTTGAGGGTCTAGCCCTGTGAGTTCACGGACGATAGACCCGTCGTGAGCTCTCTGGGGGACGTTCCAGGCACATTCCTAACCTTTTGAAATTGATGTCATGGAATGAAAACACCATCGGTTGTTGCTGTCAGAAGCCGTAAACGCCTCTGGCATCAAAGGGCGAGCTGGGCAGGTGCTTTCTTGCGCTCTGCGGGATGTGCGAGTCGGTGGGGCGCTCATGGACGTTCCTCCCAGGTGGGGGGCTGCCATGCTCTGCTGACCCGGACAGGTGAGGACACAGACATGGCCAGCTGTGTGTGTGGACAGCAGGACCACATGCGATCACAGGCGCCATGCACCAGCTGCAAGGAGGGCTCCTGCTGGTCCCGTGTGAGAAGACCTGCCCTCTGGCCTCTCCCACCTCTGTCCTCACGCATCTTCCCGGGGCTGACGCCGGACTTACCTGGGGTCCCGGCCCACGGTGATCCTCTCTCCACGGGGCCTCCCCTAGATGGAGTCTGACGGTTGCTCTACCTGAAGCAGAAAGTACACGTGGTCTGTGTTGGACACACAGCAACCACTCGGAGCAGGCAGAGTCCCTCTGAAATATTGACTCTGGCTGGAAAATACTCGGATGTTCCAGTTTTGTTCTGGGTCACTCGTTTGAGAAGGCTGGAGGGGGAGTTCCAGTTTGCGTTGGTGGACTTAATGTTTACCACATTTTTCTACTTGTGGTTTAGTGAAACACACACACACTCTGATCTGGGGTTTATTCCTCTGGGATTTCCTCAGTGGAAGCCGTGGACCTCTGGTCTGTTTATTCACTCAACAAACATCTAAGGGGACCGTCTATGTGCTGGATAAGTATCTGGGCGAGTGGGCGTGTTTCCACCAAGGGGCTGGGCAAACACGGAAGCCAGTACTCTTTCTTGGGGGGCTGCCTGTGGGACAGTAGCAGCAATGGTGTTGGGGTTATAACCTCTTCGGCTCCTCCAGCCACACCTCTCCTTTGGCTGCCTCCTGCCGGCCCAGAAAGGTCTACCTGCATGATCTTCTGGCCGCACGACCGTGCACGTCCCCCAACTAAAGCCAGCAGCCCCCCTCGCCCCGTGGCTCCTCCTTGTTACCCAGACCCCACACCTCAGCAGGGCGGCCAGCTCCTCGCTCTGCCTCCCTCCCCAAACTCGTGCAATGTGACAAATTCCCGCCTCTCACCTCCATGTGAGCTCTTGCTTCCAGCCCTTTCTCTCCTGGCCAGGGTCTCCGTTCGGACGCCGCCACTTCCCTGGCTCTGTCTTCTGCTGCCCGTGATCTCCGATGCACAGCTTTGGGCACATCAGAGGATGTGCTGACTTCCCTTCTGATTCCACTGGGTTTCTTCATGTATTTTGAAGCTGTTAGTAGGTGTTGATATAGGCTTGTTCTATGCTCTTAATGAATCGGCCCCCTGTCACTAGGAAATGGCCACCTGGCACTGGTGGTGGTGGTGTCATAAAATCTCCTTTGTCTGGGGGCGCCTGGGCAGCTCAGTCGGCTAAGCGTCTGCTTTTGGCTCAGGTCATGACCCCAGGTCCTGGGATGGAGCCCCGCGTCGGGCTCCCTGCTTGGCAGAGAGCCCGCTTCTCCCTCTCCCTCTGCTACTCCCCCTACTTGTGCTCTGTCTCTCTCAAATAAATAAAATCTTAAAAAAAAAAACCTCCTTTGTCTGATATTTATGTAGCCACCTCTGCTTTCCTCGTTCCACCCCACCCCTACCTTTGCACTTCGTGCATTGACAGCGGGTCTCCAGCAGACATCGGATGGACGTGGCTGCTTGTGGACATTCTTGAGCTTTGTTCTGAGGATCGGGGAAGTTTCCCGGAGACCAGATGGTTGTTACTGTGACAAAGCACAGACACCCATGCTCACTCCATTCTGTGGGGCTGGGAGGGGTCCTCAGGTCCACCAGACACTCCTGGAAAGTTTGAGACAGACCGCCAGAGTCAAAACCCAGCAAAGGGAGAGCTTTACACTCGGCATCGGGCATGACGGACCGCTTGGCAGGTCCCCGGCAGGTGGTCCCCCGGGGGGGTGGTCCGGGGGGTGGGAAGCTCTCTTGTTTGCAGCTGGGGCGGAGGAAAGACACTGCTTGCTCGCAGGTAAGCCTCCCACCCCCCGCCCCTCCGGCTTGTGTGTATTTGATACGTTATCCGTGTGCCTCTGCTTCTTCGTCTGCAAAATGGGGAAAGGAGTAGTGCCTGCCTTCCTGACTTGTCGTGGGGATGGAACGAGCTTTCGTGCGTAAGCCACTTCCCACCACGTCCGGCACATCGTGAGGGCTCAATAAAGCGGTCCTTGTTAATTATCATTATCATTTAGTTTCTCACCTTCCAACAGCTCGAGGAGGCAGAAAGTCTCATCCCCATTTTACGAAAGCAGGCGGCGAGGACGCTGTATCCCTTGATGGCAGTCCAGGAGAGGGGCTCTGGTGAAGGGCTCGCCTCTCTCCTGCAGACCTGGTTCACGGTTGCGCCACGGGGCGCCCCACGTGAGCTGGGCCCGGAGGCCCCCGGAGGGCAGCGGCAGACCAGCCGGGCTGGGTGGACGTGACTGCAGGGCGATTTTGCAGGGAGCCAGGTTCTGAGTCTCCAACAGCAGGTGCAACCAGAATGGGAGGGTCACGACCTCACACACCTGCGGGGGATGTTTTCGGAGCCCTTCTAGCTCCTTCGCTTCATTTTACATACAATTAACCATAGCTGGTGATTATTAAGTGCTGAGGCAGATAGTGCTCCTGAGGAGGCTGATTCCACAGCTGGGGAAACAGGCACAGAGGGGCTCGGTAACCCGGACAAGGTCAGTTGGTGAGAAGCATCACAGCCCAGATTTGGTTCTGGTTGTGGAGCCCCTAGAACCCCACTTCTCGGATGGGGACACTGAGGCCCAGACAGGGCAGGCCCCGTCCGAGGCCATGGAGTGGGGTCCCTTTGGAGCCGACGCTGTGGCTGGAGCAGCGTCTGGCCCTGCCTGGGGGCGATCCGTGGGAACTGAGCTGGGTTTGGGGGCTCTCTTCTCACTGGTCAGTGACTCTTTGAGGACAGAAGTCAGGCATCGTTCTCATTTTGGAAGTTGAGCGTCTGGCGTGGTGTCCAGCACCTGGGAGGCTCCCATGGGGCAGCCCTTAGGAACTTGGACTGGGATCCTGACCTCCCCTTTTCCTGGGGCAACGTCAGCTCCCCGAGCGTCAGTAGGCCCATCTCTAAAATGGGCACATCATGCCATGTCCCTTAGGACGGAACGTGGTCTCACAAAGGTGAAGCACACGGCTCAGAGTTAAGAGTCACGAGGAAGAGAGTTAACAGAAACGATCACAACAACGCAGCGAAGCTTCTGGCTTCCCTGAACTCCATGGGAATCTGCATTCGCGCCCCTGAGTTTGGGCTCCCGCTCCCCTTTCCTCGTGATCAGTGCTCCCTTCACAGAGCACACAGGCTCGGCGCTGCCCTGGTAGGGAGCGGCCTCCATTTTATTACTAAAGATTAAGCGAAATAAAACAAAACAGACACTGAGGTCTCCTGACCATTTCCCCTTTCAAAGGTGGAGAACAGCACATCAAAACCAGAAGATGAACCAAAAGGTTGCTGGTGGGTTCTAGAAAACTCTGACCGCAAGGATGAAGAAGAATGTGCTGAGTTATATAAGAAGTTGGTTTGAACGTGATTCTGGGGAGGGATGCGTGCTCTCTGAGGTGAGTCACTGCCGAATGTCCTTCTCCCTGGAGCACCTGGGCTGCTCCCGTCATGCTCTGGGGCCCCAGGTTAGAAGCTCTCCCAACACCACCACCGCCGAGCATGCATTCTCTGAACATGCTTCTGAAGTTTCAGATAGGATGAAAAAGCTTCCAAGAGCTTCCTTGAGAAAGTGCTGGAGCCTTGGCTCCTGCCCACACGGGGATGGGCCGCTGAGGTGCTGGAAAGAGGAACCCAGGTACCACGGGAGCTACCCGGGTTGTCCCGGCTGCGTGGTGCGCGTCCGGCCCTCCCAGAGGCAGACCCCAGGCAGGACGCGCCAAGCAAGAGATGATGGGGGCCTACGCCCGTAATACACCCAAGTGCGAGCTGCTACACAGAGAAGGAATCATGCTTTCCCTCCACTTGGGAGCCGCCTCCGGTGGGAAACAAGGTCCCTTTTCCTGAATGCTTCATTACTGCACCGAATGTGTCCTTGCCCCAGACCCCCGGGGTGCTCTAGGCTGGCGGCCATGGCACGTCTTGCCACCTCTGAGCAGATGGAAGCCGGCCCCCAAATCTGATGGTGGAAGTGACCTGGTGGCTTCCTCTCCCTTAAACCTGCGGCCAGAGTTACTCCCGTTCCCAGTTCCCTGAGGCTGGGAACTCAGGGATGGATTCATTTGCCGAGTGTCTGTGAGCGGCTGGGGGTCAGGTCCTCTTGAGCGCGGGGATGCAGCGGGACATCAGCCCTCCAGCTGGAGTTTCCCTTTGGTGGGGAAGACTCTCGTGTGTACACAAGCCATACCCCCAACGGTAGAAACAGCAGTAAGGGGGGTGGCTGGGTGGGCTACTGAGAGGCCCCAAGAACCTGGAAACGGTTCTGTTGAGGAAGGCCAGCAGGAGGGGCCGTATAGGCCGTGGAAACACAGTGGCCTCTGCCCAGTGGACCTCTGCTGGGACCCCTGAAAACTTCAGTCCTACAGACTGGCTGCAGCTGGAGGTTTCTGGAGACACCCCCTGGCTTCTGTGGTCTCACCTGTGCCCTGTTGTTTCCTGGGTGCCGTGCTGGGCGAGGTGCGGCTGGAGAGGTGACCGTGGACCATTGAGAAATCATCCCGGCAAGGGGCATGGCCCTCGGAGACCCCGCCTGGGGGATGGCTCCGTCTCCAGGGTGTGGGAACCAGGGGGCTGGCTCTCCCACGTGCTGGGGCAGTCCCCAGCCAGGACATGGAGCCAGGAACCACCTGGGGCTGGGTGTGGGAGGAGAGGGGATGCCAGGCTGCGCCAGGACACCTGGGTTTGAATCCCCTTTGTTGCCTACCCACGGTGGGGCCTGGGCTAGTCCCTCATCTATAGAGTGGGGACTGCCCGTCCTGCCAGGTGAGTGGGTGTGATGGTATCCACTAGTCACTTGAAACGTGTGAGCCTGAATTGAGATGTGCCCCAAACCACACAGCTGATTTCAAACTTCATAGAAAAAAAATGAATGTAAAATATCTTACTAATACTTTTTCAATACTGGATTACTTGTTAAAAGGATAACATTTTAGATATATTGGGTGAAATAAAATATATTATGAAAATGAATTTGTTTTGTCTCTTTTTGTTCCTGTCACTGCGCTCACCTCACCTTCCTGCTGGGCAGGGCTGGCCTAGAACACGGGCTGCATATTGGAACCAGCTGGAACATTTATAAACCACTGACCCCTCCCTGCAGGCTCTGCTTCAGCCTTCCTGGGATGTGGCCCAGGTGTTTGGAGTTTTCAGAGCTCCACGGGTGACTCTTATGTTGGCAAAGTTTGCAGAGCCCTGCTGTAGAGTGATTTGCAAGTTTCTAGAGCAGGTGTCCTTACGATCCCAGTGACAACAGGATGATTGCCCACGGTTCTGCAGGCAGGAGGACCAGGGGAAGAGAAACTCCAGGGCACCTGTCAGGTGCCCTGCCTCAGCACTTGTGTCCATCACCCATGTCATTGTTCCACTAACCCCATAAGCCAGGGCCCGTGTAACCCTACTTCACCGATGAGGAAACAGACAGGAAATCACTTCCTGGAGTCACATGCCTAGGAAGCAGCAAGACTAAGATCTGAACTCATGGTTTCTCCATTGCACACCTCTGTGGGGGACACTGTGAGACTAACTCATGGAGGCAACCATGGCTTAGGAGGACATGCTCCTCAGAGCCTGGGGATGGAGGCCTCGGGGAGGGTGAGAAAAGTAATGAGATGGCGGTAGCACATGGTTCAAGGCTGGTATAAGTACAAACAAGGACAATGATCATGACTTATGTCATTAGTCACATCACCATCACCACCACCACCATCATCACCACCACCACCATCATCACCATCATCACCACCACCATCATCACCATCACCACCACCACCACCATCACCACCACCACCATCATCACCATCATCACCATACAGACAGACCCTTGGTCAGCGTCTCTTGCCCTGTGCCTTTCTAAATCAGCTGTGCACAATCCTAAAGAGTTTACTGGGCCCAGTGGGGTGGGGTTGATACAGCAGGAAAAGTAATCAGGTTCTTAGCAGCTATGCTCTTTGGAGGGTGGATTGAGGTAATCTTTTGGATTCTGATCCCTACCCTGATTATAACTGGATCAGTAGGTAGCAATACAGGGCCTCTGACCATATTCATGATTGCCCTTCAATTCTGCTCAGGGAGAATAAGGCTGTTATTTCAGGGGAAATCTGATTATAGTTTTCCAACAAGATAAGTGCCCTTCTGAGGAAGCCTTGGTCTGGCGTCTTCAGAAATAGCTCCAGAGCCATGGAACAACTGGGGCTGTCTTCACAAATCAGCATAGTGATCCCCTGGATTCTAACCCTCTCTCTACTCCCTCCCTGGGAAGCCCAGAGAATGCTCCAAGGAGCGCAGGCTCGTTGACTTGATGAGGAAACTGTCACCATGACTGGCTGAACTTGGAGGAGAGGCAGGATCTGTTTTACTGCTCTGACAGCCCGTCCTCGGGCGAGGGAGCCCTGGGAGCCTCAGTCTCATCGTTAAAAATGAGATTTAGAATATACAGATCCAAATTTGACAGGGGCTCTTGTAAGGGCTCACGGGGATGGATACAACCTCTGAACTTAAAGCCCTCGTGTCAGGTATCCCCACTGAAAGATATTATCTATATAAATAAATATGAGAAGTGAAAGCATAAGAAAATACATAATCAGAAGAGCTTCAGGGCCCTGGCCGGGACGAGGTGTTCTGTGCCAGCCCTGCAGCTCGCCGCCACCGTGGCCTCTGGTGGGCAGCCATCCGTGTACAGAACTCTGGTGGCTCCATGTGGGAGCTTCACGGCCAGAGGGAGGGGTGGCGTCACTCCCAGAAGGAGTGGGAGTGTCCCTCCGGGACAGATGGCCTGTGCGGTTTAAGGAATCTTCTTTGATTTACTGATGAAGTGGCAGCAAGCTAATGCTATGCAGAAGGGTCCCCCGCGTGACCATGTGGAAACGCACCTCCTTGTGCCCCACACTTGGACCTGCTGTGGACTCTGGGACCCTGGAGGACTCAGAGCCCCACCACCAACTCCCTTCTTGTGGCCCCTTGGCTAGCTTCCCAAACCCCTGTGTCTTGGTTCTCCAACCTTGTCTTCCAAGGACTCCTGGTACCAGCCACAGTGCCAGTCTCTTGCTATGCTCATAGCAGCTGTTGGCATGAGAAAGTCCCTTGTCTTAGCCACCAGTGGACGATGAGCTAACATGGCAGGACAAGCAAGCCAGACAGAATGCCTTCAGCTGCAAGCCGCAGAAGACCCGGCCCCAGCTGGAGTAAGCTACCAGGGGATTTATTAACTTACCTCACTAGAAGTTCTGACGTAGGGAAGCTCCAGGCTAAGTCACGAGCTCAGTGACTTTGTGAAGGATTCCAGTTTGCTTCATTGTCAGCGTTGCCATCCTCAGCATGTTTTCCTCCGGTATCTCCCCTCATGGGCCCAAGATGGCTGCCATGGTTCCGGACCTCACACATAGGCGCAAAAGCCTCCAGTCACATTTCCTGGCAAGAGAGCATGTGACTCCTGAAGATTTGCCATAAAACACAGGGAAGCACAGCAGACCCATCCCCAAACAGCCTACAAACATCTGTGTGACAACATTGCCCTCTGTTCCCTAACATTTTACAGACATTAATGGATGTCTTGTAAAATACCAAGGCGGGGGGTGAGGACTCAGGGGCCATCAGGGTGCAGCAGCCCTGCTTTGCAGATGAGGCATCTGGAGCTCCGAGGAGTGAAGGGCGCTCCTGAGGCCGCAGGAACTCTGTAGCAGGTGCGATGCTTAGGGCTGAGGAAGGGGCCGTGGTATTAGGACTCAGCTCTCCTGCCTCCCGTGTTCACAAAAGTACTCTCTTCCCTGGACACCACTGACTGGTGTTGCCTGAGGATCTCCCCGGCACAGCGGCCGGCCGTGCTGTGAGCCACCAGGTGAAAATTGCTGGCACACCGGCCCCGCCGTTTGGGCTCTCAGAGAGCGCGAGGCTGTGTCTCTGGGGTGCTGGCTCCCTCTTGTGAATAAAACGAAGAATTGCATGGTGTTCCTTCAGGGTCCACAGGGCTTCCCTGGGCCCAAGAAACACCTGAACGGCTTGCTAAAATGCAGATGCCAGGGCCTCGTTCTCAGGGATTGGGATCCGGCGGGTCTGAGGAGGCGCCTGGAAATATGCATTTTATTTATTTATTTATTTATTTATTTATTTTATTTTTAAAGATTTTATTTATTTGACAGAGAGAAAGACAGCCAGAGAGGGAACACAAGCAGGGGGAGTGGGAGAGGGAGAAGCAGGCTTCCCCGCTGAGGGGGGAGCCCGATGCGGGGCTCGATCCCAGGACCCTGGGACCATGACCTGAGCTGAAGGCAGACGCTTAACGACTGAGCCACCCAGGCGCCCCTGGAAATATGCATTTTAACAAGGGTCCAGCGTGACGCTCATGCCGCTGGTCCACTGAACACACTTTGAGATCTGCAGCTCCCCAGCAGTCTGGGGTCAGGGAAAGCCCACTGAATGCACATGGAGTCTGAAGACCTGGCTGCTAGTCTTGCTGTGTGACCTCAGGCAAGGCACATTCCCTCTCTGGGCCTCTGCATTCTCATCCATAAGAGCAGTGGACTAGAAAGGGGGCAGCAAGATTTGGAGCGTGAGCATGTGTGGCTTCACCACCATCATGTTGAGAACACAGTCCAGACTCCAAGGAACACACGCCGTGTGACACGGTTTATGTCAAGTTCAGTAACGGGCAGAAGAAAGTTCCGCGTTGGCAGTCAGGAGAGTGGTTGCCTTTCTGGGGGTGGGGGGGGCAGGGTGTCCATGAAGGGATGCAGAGGGTGTTTTCATGGGCTGAGGAAGCTCCGCTCTGTTCTCTGGGCGCTGGGTCCATGGGGTGTCCCGTGTGTGGAGCCCGCTGAGCACCGCATGAAGGACTTGCGCACTTTGTACCCGGTAGGCTTGTGGAAAAGGTTTACATTGGAAGCACAGGGAAGGCTTGGGATGGTGCAGGGTCTCCAGGCCGCGCCAGCTCTGGGTCCCAGCCTGGCTCTCTTTCCGCTGTGCTCAGCCCCCGGGGCAAGGTCCCAGCAGGGGACGGGAGCTCCTTGCCTGGGGGTTTGGCAGAGTTTTCTGAGGTCAAGCCACGAGTTGGTGGAGGATGAAGAGATGAGTTAAGGGCCGAATTTCCCTGCAAGGAAGACTCTGGTCTGACTCGGGCTCCTTGCTGGTTGCCATGGCAACCAGCTGTTGTCCGAAAAACAGAACAATGTGAGAACGCGTCGGGGTCAGGCAAGGAAAGACCCTCGGGGGAACTCACGCACACAGAAGAGTAAGAGGAAGTGGTCCACGCTGGTGCTGGGCAAGCTTCCCCAAAGTGCGAGCGGCCTCCCTGGCTGCCCTGGAAGCTTTGCATCCATCAAATGTTTGCCAACCAAATATCCCTTCTCATTGACAGATACTCTGATTCCAGGGCTGTGATTCCGACAAGAACTGCGGGGGCTGTGAGATAGAACCGGTCTGTTCAGCTTTCCCGAATCTGGAGGTTGAATATGGTTGAGCTGCATTTTATAATCACTTCTGTTCACTGGCCCTTCTCTGCCAGGGGTCTCGTAGACCTTGGAGTCTTGGAGACCCCCAGCCTCATTGTTGTCCAAGAGCTCCGTGAATGTTCTCAGTGCACGGTGGCGGTCGGCTGCAGGTGGAGGGAGAAGCTAACAAGTCTGACCCCCTACCCCCGCCGGAGCCGCTGTTCTGGTGGTGGCCACATGGGGCCGCTGTGGGACACGGAGCTCGCACAGCCCCAGGGACCCTTGTCTTCTGTGGAGGCGGGACCCTGGGATGTCCCCAGGCTGGTTCACATTCACAGGCTCCACCTTGTTCCCCCAAGTGCATCGTGGCAGCGGGGTGACAGGGTCCCGAGGTGCGTCTAGTCTCCCCAGACAGGGGACACAACCTCCCCAAGGACAGCCGCCGAGAGGACCAGGCCCCCGAAACACACACATACACACTGCGCATAGTGGGTAATTTGGAACTGTGAAGCAGATATTTATTCTAAGGTATTTTAGGGATGGCGTTGCTCCAGCTAAGGATTCCCGCAAAGGCCCTCTTGAGAAAGGGTGTGGGGTCTATACCAGGTAGCAGAAAAACTAGGCTTCCAAGTTAGGTAGTTTTCTGCCACATAGTCCCTGTGGACTCTGGGCAAGGGGTTCCCCCTCAGGCCTGGCCAAATGGACGTCGGAAGAGCTCCCACCCGGTGGGCCGTTGTGAGGAGCAAGGAGGCAGTGCACACAGAGCGGCCGGAATGCTTGCGGCGAGCCCGTCCTGCACCTGATGCCCTCCAGCTGGCCGCCCCCTAACAACTAGTTCCGGGTGCATGTCGACCCTCCCTGCCCAGCCTGCAATCGGCCATTTCTGCAAGGCGCTGGGGTTCAGGAATTCATACCGTTGCGGATCTCCCCAGGGGACTGTAACGTGCGGGCCACTGGCTGGATAGGCGATGGGCTCGGCGCTCCTGCCGGTCTCTCGGCAACCATGTGGGGTGAACATTTACTCTTGTGCTGGTGGCGTTCGCACACCCTCTCGTTCGACCCTCACAAGCAGCGCACGAGGGATAGACTGTGAACTACTTTTGCACATGGAAACCAGGGGCTCCCAGAACGGGACATCTGGTGCGGGGGCCACATGGTGAGTGGGGGACAGAGGCAGGGTTGGAGCCCAGGCCTCCCCGTGTCCAGAGTCCCTCTGCACCCTAAGAGCCCTGAAAATCGGTCTCCCCTCGATGCCCAGGCTTGTCCTCCTGGTCCCTTCCCCCAGTGAGGTTTCTCCAGAGGTTTTCCTGTTGGCGTTTCCATTCTTTTGCTCACGCACTGTTACACCCGCGGAAGACGAAGCCAGAGCGCGGGGTGCGTGTAGGGCCAGGCGGACGAGGAGCTGGCAGCTGGCAGCAGGGCTGCGGCTCTGAGCGGAGGAGCTCAGCCTTGGGGCGCGGGGACCAGAGGCCACAGGCACTGGTGGGGAAGCTGCTCGTACAAAGCCACCATCATCTCCGGTAACTCTGCGCCACAGCAGGAGTTTACAGCAGCCGTCAGCACCCTGAGGAGGCTGCACCGGGGGCCGCCGGGCCCTGCGGGACTCGGGGTTTGTCCAAGACCAGAGCGGGGGACCAGCCGCCTTGCCCCAGGCCTGGCCGCCCGGCGCATCTCTTACCGCCTTTCTTAGGTTTAGACTCTTCATTTAAAAAAGGGAATACAGGTGCACTGAAAAGGCTTTGGAAAATACAGAAATAGAACCGTCAAGTCTCGGTTGCAGACTCAAGTGTTATCCGACTGGCAGTCAGGTGTCTTTCCTTCCAGACTATGGCCCCTGCACTGTCAGCAGACTTTCCATTTCACGTTCTTTCACGACTGTGTCTGGATAATAATGCAACCCCGGGCGCGCACCGGGCACAGCACAGCGACCCTCTGCGGGATGCACATCCTACTTTACCGCCGCAGTCCTGCCGCCAGACTCAGGATTCGAACCCCGGACGGCAGAACGCCATGGACCCCACCCAGAGTTCTCCGGGCGTCTCCAACAATAGCAGCTGGGTTCCTTTAATCTCCAGGTTCTGCTGAGCTTCCAGGATCCTGACATGGTCAAAATGACACCCCTGACAGCTCTGTGAGCCTTTACTTAGCTTCCAGACTGGCCAGGCCCTTCTGGAATCTTCTGACCCTGGCTATGAGGTCGGGGCGGCATTGCCTCGTGTCTCTCCCGCTAGAGCCTCCTGGAATAAAGGGCTCTGGGCTGGTAGATCTGTCGGCTGCTGCCGGAAACGTGGGCTCAGGGCCCTCCAGGGTTTGAAAGCCATTTGGGGCTCCAGCCACCAGCACTGAGCAGAGGAGCTGGGGAAGCGGGACATTGGGCTGGTGGCCTGGTCTTTCCTCTCGGCATGGCCTCGCCATCCCCCTGCTGACACCTCTGTCTGGCCCTCCCTGCAGAGAGAGATAAGCATCTTTCCTGGGGACGCAACAAGTCATCTTCTGGCCCAAATCAAACCATGCCGAGCCTCCTGGCAAGGTGGATGGAGTGCTCGGAGCCCCATATAACAGCGAGGGGCTGGCTGCCTGGGTCCTGGAGCCTCATCCATCAGCTGGGCGGCTTTGATTCTGATAACGGTTTGATCTCTGGTGACAAGAAGGCCGGGGGAGGTTTATGGCCCCACTTCCCCCAGGCCTTGAGTCGAGCTCAGTGGCTCCAGAGGACCTTGTCCAGCCGGGGGGTGGCCTGCATTTGGCCCAGGAGCCTGTGGGCCTGGAGGCCCATGTCTGAAATGAAGCAAAGGGGTGGGGGACAGGAACCCTGGCCTTGGAGAAAAGACAGGAACATAGTTCCTAAGAAAAGCCTTGTGGGGAGCTACCTTTCTGTTGCCTTTTGAATGCTTGTCTCATGTAAGTATAACGGAAGGCCACTTTTCAGACGAGGAAGCAGGCCCAGAGACAGAGAGAGTAGTCAAGAGGCTGCCCAGCTGGAGCCCGGAGCTGCGGTTCCCACAGGAACGCTACCGCTCAGGGCCTCCTTAGCACCAGAAAGTTTCCCAAACAGAGAGGGAGGTGGGGCTGGGCCCTAAAGACACGCACTCACTCGGGGGACAGAGGCTTTTCAGCTGCTGCTGGTGGGGAAGAAAGTCTGGGGGGTTGGTGGTCGGCGGCCGACAGGTCGTTAACGCTCTATAACGTTTGCTCATCTCTCTCGGGGTCTACTGCACTGGTGTTGGTTTCGGGTACAAATCTATTATTTTTTAACTTGTCATATATGTTTAAAAAATGTGAAATAATCTCAAGCGCACAGAAGAGCTTCCAGCGTGGAGCGGTGGGAGCTCTGAGTGTCAGCCGCCCCCCCATGCCCGTCCCCCAGTATTTCCGCGCATGCCCCGCACACGCACACGCACATGCACGCTCCCTGCAGAGCTGGCGAGGCCAGAACGGATGCGCCCTCCCTGCCCTCAGTCCCCAGTCCCCAGGCGCCCAGCCTTCTTGCATAACAAAGGCTCCCACTCACTGCCACTCCTCAGGACCATGGGGCTCACACCTTCCACCACCCTGGGCACATCTGCAGACTGCAGGCGGCTATCTGGTAGAATGGCCCTCACTTGGGTTTGTCTGATGCTTCTTGGTGCTTGGACTTGAGTTATGAGTCTCCGGCAGGTGGGCCATGTGCTCAGCGCGTCCTGGCCGGTGGTCTACCATGCGAGCTCTTAGCTGCTTTCCACGTTAATTCATATAATTCTCACGATGACCCCAGGATGCAGATGATTATCCCTGTTTTCTAGATAAGGAAACAAAGGCACAGGGAGCTTGAATCCCCTGCCCCAGGTCACACAGCCAGGAAGTGGCAGAGAGGAGGTGGGAACCCGGAGTCCTTGCTGGTGACCGCCAGGCTGTACTTCCCCGAAGGCAGATGTGGTGACAAAAACCACGACAGGGGACTCCACCGTCTGAGGCCTGGGGGACCCTCCACTGGGCCACGCTGTCTCCAGGCCCGCTGCCCTGAGAACTCCATCTCCTGCTGAGGAAGAGGCAGCAGCTCTGTCGGCTGTTCTGAAAATATTCTGGAAGCTGCAGTCCCACAACCAGCTAGGAGCACCCCTGTGTTCGCAAGGCCGCGGAGCATAGGGCTGGGGGTGCTCTGTCGCCACTGTCTTCCCGTGCCACGCGGTGGACAGCATCTTCCCTGCCTCCTCCAGGCTGCGCCTCCTGGGGGCCTCCACATTTCTGCTTCTCTGTGGCTCCCCATCCCCTCTGCCCTACTCCCGGCTCCGCAGAGCCAGGCCTTTGCTGCCCGCTCAGAGCTCTGCTGACCCCACTTCCGAGCAGACCCCAGGAGGTCCAGGATTCCGGAAGTGGACAAAGCGTGTTCTAGAAGAAAGGAGAAACAGGTGTGGGGGCCGTCTAAGTTTTGAAAGCTCAGACCCATCCCGGGCATGTTAGTCTCTCCTGGACAGCCGAGCAGGTCCCTCCACAGGGTCCAGGGAGGCTCAGGAATGCTGCTCCCCGGAGCCCCCAGGTGGGGAAGGCTGGTGGGGGAGCGGCCGCTGACAAGATGTGAACCCCTCCACACGGCCTCACGCGGACTCAGAGGGCAATAGGGTAGGGCCCAGCTGCTCTCTGTCTCCTGCCTCCCTGCTGGAGGCCCCCCACGCCCTCCAGACCCACACCTGCCCCCCGGGTCCCAGGGACGGGCCTCTGAGCAGGGCTGCAGGCCCACAAGAGGTCAAGTCGCAAACTGGATCAGCTGTGGGCTTTGGTAGAGGATTCTCCCAGAAATGTCCATGGGGGGAGGCCCCTGGAGTGGGGAGGGAGGAGGTGGGGGAGAGACAGAGTGAGCCACAGAGAGATACAGGGAGAGAGCAGAGGGGGAGAGAGAGAGAAGGACTCAGAAGAAGAAGGTGGGAGAGCAGAGGTGACCAGAAGCAGGTGGAGGGAGAGACAGGGAGGCAGAGAAGCCAACCTGGCAGATGGTGTCAGAGGGCACGTGGAGACCGTGGAGACCGAGAGAGGGAGGGGCAGACGGGTAGAGAGAGACTGTGGCAGCCAGCACTCCACCCTGGGGCACCAGGTGGGCACGCTGAGGCTGCAGGGGGCTCCTGGTCTGGGGGTGAGGCAGCCTGCCTGGAAGCGTCTGCCGACCATCCCGAGACCCTCCTCCTGCCCCACCCGGGCAGCCAGTGGGGACCTGGGTTGTGGGTGTCGGAGTGCACGTGGGAGTGTGTGTGCTGTCCTCCCCCCAGGGTCCCCCCGGCCCTGGAGCCTTCCCTCGGGGTCCCGCCTGAGCAGGCGGCTGGGTGGGCAGCCGGGCTCACGGACAGAGGTTAGGAGATGGTGGCCCTGATGGGCCTGGCTGGCCCCCCCCTCCTCTGGGGGTGCCGGGGCTTGGGTCTGTGACAACAGCCTTCGGAGCGGGCCTCTGGTGACAGGGCAGGCAGCCGGCTGCTTCCCACACCCACGCACATCCTCCTGCCCCCCCACCAGCCCCGCCCTCCTGCAGGAGCCCCCTCCCTGCTCACCTTGACCCAGCCCCAGCATGGAAGTTACTAGGGTCTCTGATCCCAGCCCCCGTGGCTCCTGTCCTGGCGGAGAGGGGGTGGCATCCTCGGGAAAGTCTCTGGTCTCTCTGGGCCTTGGTTCCCTCATCTGTGAGGGATGCAGGGACTCTTCATCCACCACTTTTACTGTCTTGCTTTTGAACCACGCTATCTATGAAAACAAAACAGAGAAGCACACGGCCCCTGGGATGAAACGGATGTGTCCCAACCCGGCCCCATCGCTCGCCAGGTTCTTCACTGTCTCGAGCCCTGTTCAGCTCATTTGTAAACTGGGGCCACAAGGTCTGCACCCGGGGGGGTCTGGGGATGGCTGAGACCAGGCCCGTGGGCGCTCAGCCCACCTGGAGCACGCTTGGCCCGCACACCTGGCCGGCGTGCCCACATTCAGGACGCAGGCGGCCCCTGCTGCCTGGTGGTTGTGACTGGGGGTGGGGGTGGGGTGCAGCGAGGTCCCTGAGCCACACTGGCTGAGCTGACATTTCAGGGGAGGCCTGGAGAAGTTCCCAGGCCCTGGGGCGGCCGGCCCGTGGCACGCGGTCTTCTCCTCCTCTAATCCTCTCGCCTTCCACAGCCCCGGACACTTTGTTCTGCATGTGGTTTCTGGGGAGCTTTGGCGCAGTGGACAAAACAAGGAAATACCAGCCCGGTTCCCAGAAGCGTCTGGCTCCGCGCTGCCCTGGTTCCATCAGCCGAGGGCCGAGACCAAAGCCGCCTCGCGCTTCTGACGTCTGACAGCGGGACGCGTCGGCAGCAGCCGGGGCCAGGCCCGCTTTCCTGCTGTCCTCGCCCCCTGGGAGCTCGGCTGGCTCCGGGCTCCCTTTGAAGCCACTGGGAACTCAGTGCCCAGGGCGGCTCTCAGGGATCCCAGACAGGATGAGGCCCTGGGTCCCGAGAGCATTGCTCCAGGGGTAACAGGAACTTCCCGAGTCCAGTCCTGGCCGGGAGCTCAGGGATCACGTCAGGGCCATCCGACAGGTCCGGCTCATCACTGGTCATTTGTCCATCCTTGAATGTAGTGTTTCCTCTAGTTCTCAGAGATGGCTTTGCCATCTATCTGTACCACGGGATAACAATGCTACCTATTTTGTGGGGTTGCCGTGAAGATCAAGTGAGGTATTTCAGGTAAAACGTCTTGACGTGGCAGATACGCGTTACCCTCAGGACACGACAGGGTGGCTCAGTGTTCCAACTTCCGAGTCACAGGTCTCCTGAGTTCAAACCCAGGCTCCACCACCCACTGGCTCTGTGACTGCAGGCCAGTCGCTTAGCCTCTCTGGGCCTTGGTTTCCTCACCCGTAAAGGGGTACAGCCACGACTCCCATGTCATAGGGTTGTTGATGAGACTCAAGTTAGTATTTGCAAAGCATGTAGAACAAGCCAGGCATCTGTTAAGCGCCGTGTCAGTGTGTGTTGAAAAAGCATACACACCTGTTGCAGAAAGAGCCAGCAACATGAGCCTCCATTGCTCGAGTGTCTGGGTGCTGTCCATCCCTCTCGTGACTGTCAGCTGTGGCTGGGTGGAGTGGGGCGCGGGGAGGCAGTGGGAAAGGGGAAGTCATGCTCAACACCTGATTTGGAGCAATCTTTGGTATTAACCACATTTTACATCTGAAGAACGTGAGGGTCAAGGTGGTGATGTGACGTGCCCAAGTCCCCATAGTGAGGAAGTGCTGGAGCTGGGGTCGGAGCCTATGCTGTCTCTCTTTTTTTTTTTTAAAGATTTTATTTATTTGTTTTGATAGAGAGACAGCGAGAGAGGGAATACAGCAGGGGGAGTGGGAGAGGGAGAAGCAGGCTTCCCGCTGAGCAGGGAGCCCGATATGGGGCTTGATCCCAGGACCCCGGGATCATGACCTGAGCCGAAGGCAGACGCTTAACGTACTGAGCCACCCAGGCGCCCCATATGCTGTCTGTTTCTGAGACCTGAGGACCCTAAGACCACAGGGCAAACTGAGGGGCTGGGTCAGAGAGGTGGGAACCAGGGACTGAACCCAACGGTATTGGCAGACACAATAAAAGATTTGATTTGTTGATTCATGACGGAATATTTCAGAGATGGGGTGGGTGTCAGCACTGGTTTGGTTTGGCACCCAATGGTGTCACTTAAGCACCCAGTTTCTTTCCTTCTGCCGTTTTAGCTCAGTCTCAGGCTGGCTTTCCTCTGTCTCAATCACAAAAGGGCTGCAGGAGTTCCAGACATCACCTCCACACACCTCTCCATTCACAAGGAGAAAGAGCTGTTTTTTTTTTTTTTTTTTTTAAAGATTTTATTTATTTATTTGACAGAGAGAGAATGAGAGACAGAGAGCATGAGAGGGGTTAGGGTCAGAGGGAGAAGCAGACCCCCTGCCGAGTAGGGAGCCCGATGCGGGACTCGATCCAGGGACTCCAGGATCATGACCTGAGCCGAAGGCAGTCGCTTAACCAACAGAGCCACCCAGGCGCCCCGAGAAAGAGCTGGTTCTTAAGAGTGGACTCTTCCGGGGCGCCTGGGTGGCTCAGTCGTTAAGCGTCTGCCTTCGGCTCAGGTCATGATCCCGGGATCCTGGGATCGAGCCCCGCATCAGGCTCCTTGCTCTGCGGGAAGCCTGCTTCTCCCTCTCCCACTCCCACTCCCCCTGCTTGTGTTCCCTCTCTCGCTGTGTCTCTCTCTGTCAAATAAATAAATAAAATCTTTAAAAAAAAAAAAAAAAGAGTGGACTCTTCCTTCCCAGACGCCTCCAGCGAGTTCCACATCACATCTTGTTGGCCCCACATGGATCACATGTCCATTCCCAGACCAATCCCTCTGGCCAGCAGAATAATGTGCTCTGTCTGGTTTAGGTCTGACTTCCCTGGGCTGATCTCTCTGACAAGGACTCACACCTGAGCCCCGGGGTAGGATCAGCCCCTCCCGACACCTGTGTCTATGTCAGAGTGAGGCAGGGTGGAAAGGATCTGAGGACACCTCTGCAAAGCTCACCGTGAGCTCCTACTGTATGCCAGGCTTTATGCCAGGCCCTGGGGGCCATGGTGAACAGGACAACAACCTGCGCTCTGACGAAGCTCACACCTGGTGGGAGAGACAGGAAGTAAGCAGATACAGACATGGGGAGCACGGGGAGGGGACAGGAGGTCCAGCGGGTGATGGCCAGGGCAGTTGTTTGGAGGAGAATTTAAACTGAGACCTGGCCACGGGAACGGGGAAGGAGGGAGCTCCAGGCAGAGAGAACATCACATTGGAGGGGGTGTGATCAGAGGGAGCCTCATGTGTTCTGTGATGGATTAGCAATGTCTGCCATGGGTACAGCTGGAGGCAGATAACCATGTGCTGAAAAAGTGAGTCGGCTTCAAGTGGACTGACATTTCAGAGTAAATCAGGCCTTTATCCTAAAAAAAAAAATACCCAAAGTTATGAAAATAAGCTCATTTAAAAAATACTGTTTAATAAAATTTGATGTATAATTGCATCTATAAGCTCATTCTTAGACCAATGCGTACGGTTGTTTTGCGTAATTTTATACCATTTTGCCCTAGCACGAGGCAGCTCATACCCAGGGAATATCAGCCTGGGGGTTTAGAGGCCTGAAGCTCTTGCTCCCCCAAGGACAGCTCTGAGGGGTGCCCTGATCTGCCATGCTCTCAGTGGGGACAACCGATGCCTCTCCGGGAATGGTTTCCCACCCCAGCGTCTCCCACTGCCCTTCCCTGCCTTCCCGTTGCTGGGGAGCACTCCCCAAACCTCCTGCCAACTAGGGGTAGGCCTCCCGGGGGCCCCCCCCAGCTCTAACGTTTCTGGGGTCGCTTGCTGGAAGGTCTGCCTTTCTCTTCCTTGGGAGGTGGGGGAAGGGAGGTGAAGGTCCCTGAACAGCGAGCTAATGGACCCCACCATTTTCCAAACCCAGACTGGGTGACCTCTGACCCAGTCCTGTGGGGATGCGACCCTCGTAGTTCAGAGAGACCCAGCACTCTGTGAAAGGTGCTCTCTCTCTCTCCCTCTGTCTCCATTATATTTCACCATATTTCCTACCAAACCCAAATTCTTTCTGCCTCCACCCTGACCTGGCCAGGCCCATGTTTCCTTAATGCTCAATTTCACCTGCCAATTTGCGAGACAAGAGCCCCCCTATCCTGTGGGAGGAAAACAGGGCCTGCAGAGGCCCCTGGAGGCCCCGCCTTCTCCCGGAGCGCCCCGAGCTTCACACAGGCTCCTCTCAGGGGCCGTCTGGAGAAGGCGCCTGGGATTTCCGAGGCCTGCTCCCGGGCAGGCAGGAAGAGCCTTCCTTTGCGCACACTCCGGCATTTTCTAAGAGGCTTTTCTTATGGGAGTAATTGGAGCAGGCCTCCTCATTTCCCCAGGAACGAGCCGAGCAATTCAGAAAGGCTTTATTAGGTCAAACGGAGAATGCCAGGCTTGTCTGACGCACTGGCAGTGCAGGGCTCCCGTAATGAGATGCAGGAAGATGGTCGGGCTCCAGCCAGCGGACGCAGCACTGTGATCAAAGCCCCCACCTCCCCAGATGCAGGCTGCCGCTGCATCTGGAGGAGCCTTGCCCCCGCTGTCACCTAGGGAGAGCCTTCGGCTCTGGGCCATCAACCTCTCCAGAGAGCTGCCCCCGCCGCCCCGCCTTTGCCCGGACCTGGCAGCAGAGCCCCCCCCCCCACTTCCCCCACGCCACCCCGTTGGCATCAACACTCTTCCCCAGAGCCCGTCCGGCCAGGTCAGAAGAGGGATCTTGCAGACACTTCCAGGGCCCTCCTGCTTCTCTTCCCTCATTGGTGCAGGGACCATGTGGTTCCCGAGGTGCCTGCCCTGGGTGTACAGGACAGCTGGGTGTCGTTTTGTGCTCTGGGGTAGCTCAGACTTGGCCTTCTCTTCTCTGTGCTCGGCAGAGGGCTGAGTTGCCTGTGGGCCAGGTAGGGGCTCTAGAAAGTGGGGGCGTCCCTCTGCAGGAGTGAGACAGGCTGCCCCCTGGCCTTCCCCTCATTAGCTAATTAGAGGAAAACTCATTTCTACTCGCTGTGCTGGAGTTTTCCATTTTGTGGTCCAGGTTCATTGGGGTTGGAAGGAGTAGAGAAATGTCACGTTGCCTTTTCCAGAATCCTGGTCAATTCCGTAGGAAAGTGGCAGTAATCGATCAAAATTGTCATTCTGGGTCACTTAACTAGGGAGCCTCCAACCTGAGCGGATCAGCTGGCGGGGGTTTTACAGATCTCGCCCCAGTTTCTGAGCTGGAAGTGCCCAGGAGTGTCCAGGAAGTGCCTGGGGGAGGGACTGGGAGCCCCGACTGGGGGAGGTTGGGCTTTGAGTGCGAGGTTCCCACCATCCTGGGGCTGTTTTCTGTCTGCACAACGGGGACACAAACCTTCTAGGTGGACAGAAATTAATGAACAGATGATTGTAAAGCACTGTTGGGGTTGGGTTCCTTCTAAAGATGTGTGCAAGCCCTACCCCCCTCCCCACCGTGCCTGTGAATGTGCCCTTTGGGGAAGTTGGGTCTTTGTAGATGTAACGAAGCTCAGAAGGGTTCAGCCTGGATTACAGTGGATCCTAAACCCCATCTGCCTGGTGTCCCTGCAAGGAGACAGACACACACAGAGGGACGATGGCCATGGGGAGACAGGGGCAGACATCGGGGCGGTGCACCAACAAGCTAAGGAATGCTGAGGATTGCCAGCAGCACCTGAGGCTGGAAGAGGCAGGAAGGACCCTCCTCGAGGGCCTCTGAGAAGAAACCAACCCCGGCGACACCCCGATCTCAGACTTCTGCCCCCAGAACTGTTGTGTGTGGCGCTGGGACAGTAGCCCTAGGAAACGAGCCGTGGGTGACCTGGGGCCTCCCCCAAGGGCCCATAATTGCAACCAGACTCTCTGCAGCCACGTGGCCCATGGGCCTTCAGGGTGTCGGGCCGTTCGCTCTGCGCAGAAGCCATGCGTCCCACCTCCGGTCCTCGCCATGAGCAGAGAGCTGTGTCCAGGCCTTGTCCAGGGGGTCCCAAGACTCAGGTTGCCCTCCGCCCTGGGAGCCCGAGGGGCTGCACACTGCCAACCGCAGAAGAAGAATGACCACTCTCCGAGCTCCTGTCACTTCCTCAGTGTGACTGCCTCTTTCTCAGATGGGCCCCAGTAAGAAGTCATTTTCACTGATTTTCCTTAGAATGAAGGGTCCTGGGGGGCATGGTAGGTGCAGCCCGAGTTCCAGAGCTGCCCGGACCTGCATGGGCTCCAGGAACCACGTGTGGCCACCGAGCACTTGTAAAGTGGCCCATGGGACCCAGGGACTGAAATGTCAGTTTTATTTCATTTTAAGTAATTTTAACTTGAAAACAGATACCCGATTCAGTTGTTAAGGAAACTCTTACGCAGGTTTGTACCAACTTGGCATGTGAATCTACCTTCTCAAGTGTAAATTTTATGAGCTCTAAATACAGATCGAGTATTTCCAGGGCAAATTTAGCATCCAAATGAAGACGTGTTAAGTGTAAAATACACACCAGATTTTGAAGACTTAGTATGAAATAAAGACTGTAAAGTATGTCGTTATATTTTTGATTTATGTTATACGTTGATGTTTTTGGTATATTGGGTTAAAGAAAATATATTATTAAAATTAAAATTCACCTTTTTTTTTTTTTTACTTATTAAAATATGGCAGCTAGAGAGTTTAAAATTACACATATGGCTCATATTATTTTTTTCGGGGGGGGGGGCAATGCTGGTCCATATGGCCAAACTGGGAGTTTGAAACCGATCTGCTGTCTAGTTTTGACCAATAACAGGGCTCTGTGACCTTGGGAAAGTCCCAGCTCCATTTGAACCTCAGGTTCCCTATATGAAATTGAGGAGATTGGACTGGACCAGTGGGTTTGGGGAATTGGAGGGAGATGGAGGGAGTCAGGCTTTCAAAACCACCAGATTAGATGACCTCATTTCCATCCCACTATGATTCTATGGTTGGGCTGAGGACTAGCTCACACCATTCCCACTCCAAGGCTGAGCAGAACCTAAGACAGGATTGCTGGGCACAGTTGTGCAGGTTGTTGACTGCATAAGAGAGCCTTTCTTGATTTGTCAAGATTTCTCCACAAGCACAGAATGGTATGTGCATAGCATTTATTAAATTTGAAAGCACTTGCCTATAATCTAGATATTAATAGAGTAAGAGCCCACGGTTTCCTGAGGCCTCCTGAGAATCTAGAAGGAAGGTCTATAGGGTGAGGAATAAATTCACAGATGAGGAGGGAGGGTCATTGTTGGATGTGGTGGGTCAAAGAGTGTTCTCTTTCAGTCTATACTTACAGAGATTTGAGCCTTCTAAACAGAGGCCTCAGGCTCTCAAAATTGGAAACTGCTCCTCCAGAGTCCTTGAAACTGTCATCCTGATGGGCTGATAGCAAGCACTGCTGCTCGTGGGGTATTGCATTCAGCAGACCGTACTTGGTATTTAATGGGTCCTCTAGCACCCATCGGACAGACTCGAGATGCAGTGCTGTCTCCTCCCCGGGCACAGGAGGATGGCTCGACCCAGCCCCTACCTCTAGGTGGGATCAGGTGCTGTATTCTTGCCAAAGGAGTGGGCGCTGAAGTGACGTGGGCCACTCCAGGCCTTCTGGTTGAGGACAATGTGCCTTCTCTACCTTCTCCCCTGCCTCTATTTGCTGGCAGGACACGGAGCATCCTGCAGAGAAAGTTGGCTGTCCCCAGGGACACAGAGCCACAGGGGAAGGAGACTGGGTCCCTGATGAGCACGTGAAGCCATGCTGATGAGCCCTGGATTATGTCCAGAGTGAAAAGTGGACTTTTCACTCTGGTTGTGTGAAGCCACTGAAATCCCAGGGCCTGTTTGTTACAGCAGCTGGTGCACTGATTGATACAGTCCTGGGGGGGGCGGGGGCGGGCCCACCCCTGCCTTGATGGGCCGCACTCGCAGGCACAGGGAATGGAGTTGGGGTGGCTGTGTGAATGTGTCCAGGCCTCTCCAGCAGAGCCTCCTCGGGGCCTGAGGAGCAGGAGAGCTCCCAGGCTTCCGGTCCCTGCTCCCCATGACACTGCACGCCCTTCTCAGGCTCCGCCCTGCCCTTCTCCACACGTGGGTAATTATAAGCTGCTGGTCAGAGGCTGGCCAGGAGCCAAGGCATTTTCTCTACATGGGAAAAGAAGAAAACAAGGTTATAAGTCCCAAGCCGTGGAAACCACCTAGAACTCCAGAGCTGTTTTGCCGAGCACTGTTCTTACGGAGTCTCAGAGGGCCTGCTGGCCTCTAAACACCAGGATGACCATCCTCCCTCGGCCTTGAGGCTCCTCTCTCCCTGTGGACCCTCATTTGGCACAAGAAGGGAGGATGGAGGATGCCGGAGGCTTCTGGACTTCCCAGTGTGCAGGATTCTGGAGGGAGTGGGGGTGGGGAAGGAAGGGGGCTGGGCAGTGCTGGGGGAGAGTCCCAAAGGGCCACCACTGCATGGTAGGGGGCTCCCGGGGGTCTCTCCCCGCACCAGCACTGCAGCCTCCGATGGGGGCATCACTGCAGCTGACAGCCACAAGAGAGAGTGGTCACAGTTACAAAAGAGCGGGCACGTCAGTCGTGGAGCATGAGTCCGGGTTGGGAGGGTCCCTCCATGGGGCCCAGTGACTTGCCTGGGGTAAGTCCTTTGTAGGTGACAGAGCTGGGCTTCTGGACTCCATGGCCCACGCCACAGAAAATACAGAGGGAGGCACCGATGTCTTCTTTTTTAATTGGAAAGGAAGTGGATGCTTGTACACAATCAGACAACACTACAGCCCATACGACACGGTGTGTAGAACAGGACCACCGCCTTCTGAGCCCACTGTCACTGTCGGGAGGGATCTACGCCTCCACCCCCGTGACCACCTGACCGGGACAGTGAGCTGGCAGGAGGCTGGTGACCTCCGAGCTTGGGTCAGAAGAGCAGGCAGCTTCCGCCAGGCTCTGTGGGGACACTGGCTCTGGGGAGACCGCCGTGCGGAGGGGCCGGAGGGCCCCCAGCACCGGCCTCGGGAGAGGGGCCCGCACGCCCCGGCCAGGCGACCCCTGAGTCCCCGCGAGGCTTCCCCAGCCCTCTGCGTGTGCAGTGTGTGTGTGTGTGCATCCACACTTGCGGACTCTTGTGTCTAGTTCTGTCTCTTCAGTGAAACGTGATTTTCATGTAACTGGAAGAAATATACCGAATGACCTCAAGTCAGAGAGGTCAGGTTTGGCCATCGCACCAAATTTACGAAAACAAAAGAAAACGAAAACCAAAAACCAGGTGTGTGTTTTTCAGAGCCTCTGGGTTTTGGGGTTGTAGACCAGGGACTGGATTTTCATGCTGCCTTCCATTTCCGGAAGGTGAGACTGGTTCCCCTTTTCTCCTGGCCATAGGCAGTTTCCCTCCTAAATAAGATCCTAAGTTACAAAAAGTTGAGTAAAAGAAACAAATTAGGTAAGCCAAGGATACAAGTAGGAGGCGGGTACATTACCGGCGACAGTTTCACTTGAATGACCTAAATTTAGGGAGGGCAGATCTAGCCCAGCCCCACTCTGATGCGGAGGGAGACCCAGACGAGCCTTTCCCTTCCATTTCATGGGAAACCACAACTCATATGCACACAGGTCTCATGGCGGGCAGGCCCGAAGCCAGGGGCTTTACCTGCGCTAACGTGTCTACTCCCCACAGTCACGGTGATGATCGTCCCCATCTTACCGGAGAGGAGCCTGGGATGTTGCAGGTGGAACGGCCAGCCTAGGATGCTTGCCTAACAAGTGGGTGGGCGGGGGGAGTGTGTGCTTACCTGTCACACTGGAGCTGGCACCTGTCGGGGGGCACAGAGGCCTCAGTGCTGGGCTCAGTGGGGAAGCAGAAGCGGTTCATATGGAGAGCTATCTAGATAGCTAGGTCTAGACATGGATCCACAGATGGATGGGGGGATTGACGGGTAGGTAGGGGGACAGATTTGTCACGAGGCCGTGGTTTACACTGCTATGGGGGCTAAGCATGGATGATGGCTGCAGGGTGGGCAGTCAGGGAGAGAGGATGATAAGCAGGCTGGGACCCCAGGGGCCTGGGTCAAGCTGGTTTTCCCCAGGGGGCAGACACGAAGGAAGGAGGATCCAGAGCTAAGGGAGAGCAATTGACAGCCTGTGAATGGAGTCTCTCCCGCGGGAAGGACCTACACCCTTTTATGAAGACCTACCTACTGATTAAGCCAGGCCCACCCAAGGTCATCTCCCTTAGATTAACTGAAAATAAACTGATTAGGGACTTCATTCACATCTGCAAAACCTCTTTCAGCAGCACCTAGACCAGCATTTGGTGAATAAGTAGGAGAAGGTGTGCACACTGCAAAATGGCCACAATGCCCCTTCGGTCCTGGACTCTGCAGGAGGCCATCTGGGACAGTGGCTTCTGGCCCCAGACCGGCGGGCCTCTGAGGCTTGCAACAACACCGGCCTCCTGTCTCAGCGCCACAGGGCAGGATCGACAGAGTCTTGCTTAGAAGCATTCCTGCCTTGTGGCGCCTTCACTGACTGCCTCTGGGCGCGTGGCCCTGGGCTGGCGAGCAGAAGGCCCTGTGGCCGCATTCCCGAGTGTATCGTCTGCTCTGGGCCTGGACACGTTAGCTCCCAAGGGGTCCTTCAGGAAGATACATGGGGGCGATTTTCCAGCTCTTCATTCAAGGCTTAGTCAGGCCACATTTTAACAATGTGCTTTAAACTTACACTACTGTTTTATTGAAGCAGCACGCGCGTACGGAAAACCACACATTGTGAGGGGAGCGCTCAGTGACTGTCACCCAGGTGTGCACGCCCACGACGCCAACTTCCGGGTGAAGGCACGGAACCCGACCCGACCCCCAAGTCCCCCAGAGTCCCCGCTTTGCCCCATTCCCACATCTATCCCCGTCACCGTGGCTTTGCGGCCACACAGTCCTATAGCGCGGGTGCCCCTCTGAAATGGCTTCTTTGATCACTACTACGTTTGTGGGTCTGTGCCTGTGGACTTTCTGAGTTCGTTGTGAATGTGTCCTGGTTCACTTCTCCATTTTGCCGTCGCTGGGCACTTGGCTGGGGCAGCCGTGAGCCGGCTGGTGTGTGGCCCTACTGGGTCCCGGGCTGGGGTGCAAGTTCAGCTTCCGTGCATTCTGGGGGCTGTCACCTTTAAGGGCCACTTTGGCAGCCCTGCCGCCTTGTCGCTTTGAAGACCTTGCTGCAAACAGCAGCCCTAAGAGGATTTTTCCTTTGCAGCTTTTAATAGCCATGAAATTCTTGGCGACATAAAATATGCTCTGGAAGGGATAAAAAGAGAGCCGTGTGAGTTCTTGTTCAAATAAATAGCCCGTCCTTGGAGCGAGAGGGGAGCTGTTCCTCACACGGCCGGCCTTTGTCCTCCGCTCCGGGTCTCCATCCCTGTTTCTCAGTCCTTGGCTGAAATCGGGACCCTGCCAACCGCATCCTGTTCGCTGCATGTTTCTTCCTCTCGGCTTCCCCGGGCTCCAGAGAAGCTGCCGTGCTCAGCCCGATGCCCACGGGGCGGCCTCTGTAACGTGCCCCGCTCACAAGCCAGGGGACTGAGGGGCATGGGCCGGGCCACCCACCGGGGGCAAGCCTAGGCTGCTCGCCGCCAAGGCCGCCCTCCCCGCTTAAAGAGAAGCCCAGGCCTGAGGTACGCAGCGCACCGGGCGAGTGCGCGGCAGACGGGCGCCCCGATGACGCCCCGTAGGCCGGTCAGGACAGCCCCCAGGCCCCTTGCGCCCCCCTCCCCAGGGCAGTCATGTTCTTCACTCCTAACAGCTCCACGAGGCTGGCTGTGTCTGAAATCCATACGCGAGAGTCACGGAGTATTTACTCTTCTGTGTCTGCCTCCTTTCTTCGTGTCACGCGGAGAGGTGAAGGGAGGTACATCCGTGTTGCTGCGTGTTGCATGTTGGGACAGGATGCTTGTGTCCACCTGCAGTGTTCCATCCTGTGAATACGCCCAACTTATTTTCTGACCCCTGTGGATGGCCATCTGGGTAGTTTCCAGTTTGTGGCTATTGGTGTCCACACCGCAGTGAACATTCTAGAACGTGCCCGTTGGGGAACACATGGGCGCACTTCTGGGGGTAGGCCTACAGTGCAGGCGCGTGTGGGGACAGTACCCACGCTTAGCAACAGGAGCTGTGTCAGACCCAAGTCCTTGTACTGCCCCCAAGGCTGGGGATTTCTGGATCGCTGGCCCTGTCCCTTCAGGGTCTTGGACACCTGGGTGAGGGTTTTCCCTTTGAGTTTTCTGAGCCGAGGGCTTCTAATCCAGCGAGGACCCCAGGATACGAGGGTCTGGCGGAGCCTCCCACATGCTCAAGGAGTGAGGATTTCACGTGACCCCACTGTCCCCCCTCCTGTGATCTGCTCACTCACCCGCTCACCCCACGGCCCATTATCTCCACAATCAAATTCCTGCCTCTGAAGTGGGGCTGAGACTTTGATCTTCTCTTCTGGGAAGACGCCCTGGTGTCCGGCCCAGGCTGGGAGATGACTCAGGTCCAGGCAGGCTCCCTGGGGAAGTGGTCAGGGCAGCTGACACAGTCAGCTGGGAGTCCACGCTGCACGCGGGCCCCAGAGCCCAGGAGCTCTGTCAAAGGGCATCCTTCCTACCCAAGGGCCAAGGCGGGAGGCAGTGAGGGGCAGCCTGGGCTTTTGGGGGGCACCTCCTAACCTCTCCAGCCACATAGCTGGGGAGACCCCACGGTTCCCTCATGGTGTGCCGGGCGTCGTGCCAGGGGCTGGTACAGTGACAGGACAGACCTCCCCGGCCGTGTGAAGTTTGCAGGGCCGAAGTGGGAGGAACAGGGCACCAGCAAGTGCTTATTTATGGTGCTCCGAGGACCTTGGAGCGGGCAGAGTTCCAAGACAGGACCCAAAGACGCTGCCATAACAGACAAAGTTGGTACAAGGGACTCCATCAAAATAAAACACTCCTGTTTACCAAAAGACATCATTAAGAAAGTGAAAAGATGAGCCACAGACTGGGAGAAAATATTCCAAATACACATATCTGATAAAGGACCCATATCTAGGATGTATAAAAAATTCCCACAAATCAGTAAGAAAAAGACAACTGGATTAAACACAGTGCCAAAGCCCAGAAGTGCACTTCTGTAAAGAAGACACGAAATGCCAGGAAGCACACGAAATCCTCCCAAGCATCAGTACTCACCAGAGCAAAGCGAAATGAAGTCACAGTGGGACCCAGCTCACACCCACCAGAATATCAAGGGTCAGCGACAGTGCAGGGGGATGGAGCTCTTGGACATTGCCGGTGGGATCTAAACGAATTCAGTCGTTCCCCTCCTGGACCTGTGCCCTAGAGACCTGTACAAAAACGCCCACGGTGGCTTTATCGGTAATAGCCCCACTCTGGAAGAAACCCAGTGTCCCGCGCTAGTGGGTGGATAAGCCAGCGGTGGTATGTTCAGACAACGGAAGATGGCCAGTAACAGAGAAGACTGGAGAATTGACAGAAGCAAGAGGGTAGACGAATCTCCAGACCTTACGGAGCATGGCAATGCCCAGTGTGCCCGCAGCAGGCATGCCTGGCAGGTGGGTGGCCCTGTTGCCCCTGTGAGCTGTGGGACCCACAGTGGCTTGCGCGGCTCTGATGGAAACTCTGCTCTGCCTGGGCCTGGCCTCCGGGGGCATTTGTGACCTCGAGCTGAACGTGGGCACCACTGGCTTTGGGAAAGGAAAAGATGGCCCTATGAGGTCGGTCTGTTCTTGTCCCCACTGTCCTGACAGGGAAGAGGACATTAGGAAGCCTGTCCAGCAGGCTGTGCACAGTGAAGGCCTGTCCACCGCCCGCAAGTCCATGCTCTTGATCTCTGCATTGTCTTGACCTTCAGGTTATTGCAGGCAGGGGAACCTTCCTCTCTCTGTGTGGGAAGAGACTGGGACCCCGGAGGGTAGAGGCCTCAGATCCCCAGGAGGGAGCAGTGGGTGCTGCCCAGGGGATTCCGCCTCGTGACCAGGCTCAGGGCGGACCACATCGGCACATGAAAGCTTGGCATGGAGCAGACAGCACTTGCTGGGGCATCTGGGGAGCTGGCTGCCATCCCTGCCCCGCTGTTTGTCAGCCTTGCCCCGTAAAGCTGGGCCCTCATAATAATGACGGTGAGGATGGGGAGCACCCCAGCCACTGGGATCCTTACGCTCTATTCATGTACTTGTCCGCCCAGCAAGTGCTTGTGGGTACAGATACTGAGAGTCTGTGTGCTTTCCTAGTTGAAGGAACTCGTGGCCAGCTTGCTGCTATCAGCTACGTGACCTTGGATGAGACAGCAACCTGTAAAATGGGGATACATCAAATACTTCCATGCATCTGAGAGCCCGAGGGGCTGGCGCCTGGTCCTGCGGAGGAAGCCCCCCGTGCGCCAGGCTGCGGGGCTGAAGGGAGACCCATACGCTTAGCCGAGCCCGGCTGCAGGGACAGCTCCGTGGCGCCACCCACCATGCATGTTGCCGTCAGGAAACATTACCCATCAGAGCAGACAGATACGTGGGAGGAAAGAGCGGCAGAGGTTCAACCCACAACATCTGCTTGTGTGCAGGTCAGTCCTGGGACAGCTCCTGGGGCATCACAGCTGGAAACGACCCGGCCTGGGGGACGGAGCTCCTCCTCCTGCCCCGTCAGGCAGGGCTGGGGGGTTCTCTCTTCTCTGCCACTGTCTGTGTGGGCCCTTTGCTCGAATCCTCAGGCCCTGCTGAGTCTCCGGGGGTCAGATAAAAAGGCTGAGAGTTCTCACCTTTGGATAAAAAGGTGCTGACTGTTCGCATAGCTTACCAGAAGGAGCTGGTCTTCTAGAGGTGTGTTTATGGAATAGTTCCAGAACTTGTCTAATGGGCGAAGCGGCAGCTTGGAATCATGCATATTCTCTGAGCACCATTTCCGTGCCAGGCACAGAGCGAGGCATGTGGGGTGTGCAGCAATGGGGCCCCAGCCCATTCTTGGGTGTGTGCCCTGGGACCTCCCAGCCCTCCTGGGGCAAGATGCAGATAGATGCGGAGCGACAGTGGAAGGGGCTGCAGATGCCCCCAGACTCCGCTTCCGTGTCACCTGGATTCACCCGTGTTCCCACAATTGGCCACATGAAATCAGGTTTTTCCTTTTGGGATTTACACCTACTCTAAGAAGTTGCTGGGCTTGTTCTGGCTGATGGGGTGGCCCTCGGGCAGGGCAGCCCTTGGCCTGTTCTGTGGGCACCTGCAAAGTCCTCTGGGGTCAGACAGCTGTAAAAACATGCGGGGTGGGGAGCTTCATCCTGGGGTCTCTGATGGGCATGTGTAAGCACGGTCCATCTTGCACACCGTCCTCCAACACATCCTCCTGAACCACGTGTGAGCGTGCCCTTCCCCGGCATGCGGCTCCAGAACCGTGCCTGCGTCCTTCAGCTGGGCATCTGGAAGGTGGGCCCTCCTCTGCGGCCAGGCTCACTTGCAGCCCTGCTGCATTGATCACATGCCTCTCCAGCAGCAAGGAATGCCCCCTCCCTCCTGGCCACTCCCTTCAAGGCTCCACACGGAGCATCCACTGGCTGGAACTCCTCCGTCTTCAGCATCCCCTTGCCCCAAATTCCTGCAGCACTTCGCAGATCTCACCCGGCGACGTTCCTACTTGTGTGTGTGCGTGTCGTCTCTTGCTTGGATCAGTGCAGTAGCCTCTAAGCCACTCTCCCCGCCTCCACAACACTAATGGTGATCTTTCTGAGCAGTAAGCCTTTTCATGTCACTCCTTGCTTAATAACCTTCCATGGCTCCCCGTTGCCTACATGACCGAGTCCAAATTTCCCCACGAGACAGGCAAGGCTCTCCCAGGCTAGCTGAAGCTTCTCTGTCCAGTTTCATAGCTTGCCCTGCAGACTCCCTCTCAGCCCCACCTTGAACCCGCCTGTATGTAGGGTGTTTCTTTCACCCGGAAAAACTCCTTCTCCTTCCTCGAAGCCAGGGGTTCCCCACCGGGGATAATTTTACTCCCAGGGGACGTTCGGCACTATCTGGAGACATTGCTCGTTGTCAGAAATTGGTGGTTTGGGGGCTACTGGTCAAAGCTGGGGGTGCGGCTCCACAGCGACGGTGCACAGGACAGCCCCCATGACAAGGAGTATCTGGCCCTAGATTTCAACCATGCTGAGACCAGATCGATGAACCCCGTCCTAAGTCCATCAGATGTCACGTCTCTGTGCTGAAGCTCCATTGGAACCCCACGGCACCAGCAGACCTGCCCCCTCTGTGGCAGCTAGCTCTCCCGTTGTGGGGAGGCAGCTGGGTCTCGAGCTCCCCAAGGGCAGGGACCGTGTCCTCCTCAGCATCACCACGGGTTAACCTGGGGCCTGGGGTCCCAGGGAGCTTAGAAAATATTGGTTCCCTGGAACAGAGGATGCAACTTCCTGCTCTACTTAGAAGAAGGATTTTGGTCTGGGATCCAGGCAGGAGGGTCAGGGAAACAGGAAGCCCTGGAATTGTAACACAGGGAGGGGGTCACGACTCTGGGCTTGGGTCCTGGCTCCTCCACTAACCACATGATCCCTGCCACCTTTCCCTGGGATCCGAGTTCTGGAAGCCTTCAGCACCATGTGAGAATCCAGCTACCCCGATGCTTTACCAAGACCCTGTGTGAAGACCCCTGGGGAGGGGGTGCCCGCGCGCCCCTGCGGCTCCAGTCCCGGCTGTTCGTCTTCCCAGCCCAGGAGGCAGACAGGTGAGCTAGCACATCTTCCAGGTGACCCGGCCCAGCCCCCACCCACCAGGATAGCGTGCAACCCTACTGACAGGTGGCTCCCCGCGTCGTAAGGAGGAGGCGCATTTATCTAGGTGGGTCACGAGCACCGTCTCCCACACGAGCAAGTGCTTTGTGAATGCTAACTATGGTTATTCGCTCATTCAACAGATATTTCTTGAGTCCTGCCGCATGCGGGGCACAGCTCCCGCCTCTGGGGACCACCCTCAGTGGAAGTTCCCGCCCTCATGGGGCTTGCGGTCGGGAGCAGGGCCGGGCATGTAAGTGATGTGCGTGGCGTCTTTGTCCCTGTGCTGTCCTGGGGCGGTGTGCGCCCCACGAGAAGTCCCGGGGCCGCGGTCACGCGGCAGCGTGCACCCTCAGTCCTGTGCCCCTGACAGCGTGGGTCCCCGTCCTCAGCTGTGCCCTGAACACATGGATGGCTGCTGGGACCAAACGAGGGGACGCCCGGGGAGCCGGCAGCGTGTGCCTGGTGCGGCACACGCTGGTGGGTGCTCACTCTTCCCAAGGGGCCTGTGCCCACCTCGAAAGGTGAAGAGTCGCTACGAAGACCTGGCTCTCCCTGGTCACTGCTTCCATCTGAGGTGCGGAGGAGGGCGGCAGGGTGGAGTATCTGCGGGGCCCTCGCTTCCCCAGGGCAGAACCGGGGACAAGAACCCCAGCGGCCACCTCACAAGGGCCAGGCCTGCAGAACACCAGCCCCACTCCAGCTGTGAGGCCCACTCTGTGCCTCGGTTTCCCCACTCTTCAGGGGCTCCCATGAGAACCGGCCTCCCGGCTGTCTGCGAGGACTCAGGGAGGTGGTGCTGGAGAGGCTCTGGGCCCAAGGCGAAGGCTTTCGTGCTAGCATTTCCTCTGCTCGGGGCCAGGCTGATGAGATCAGCCCCCTTTGTTTCTAGGAAACTCATGTGCAACTGGTTCTAATAAAACTGGAGCAGCCAGGCCCAGGCAGGCAGGAAGCGGGGAAGACCCGGGCTCCTCCTGTGGGCCCAGGAGCCCGGGTCACGCCAGGGCCCTTGGAGCCCCCTTCCAAGGCCTTTGGGCCAGACGTCTGCCTGGCCTGGGGTGGCCAGCAGCGGTCCCAGGCGAGGGTCCCCGGGGCCAGGGTGCCCGCACTGCCCCTCTCCCTCCTCCTGGCGCTGCCCCTTTCCTCTTCTCCTGAGCCAGCTGCTGACATTGTGAGGAATTGCTCCCCAAGGCAGTCTGGAAATATGAAAGGATGCACTTAAGCAGCAATAAATCACGCTTTCCGTCCTCGATCCTGCGGAGGACGCTGTGGATTAGAATGTTTTCTGGGGATTAAGTGACCCTGATGACAGGCGGGGTCTGACGCTCCCGTGGTCAAGCTGTGCTGACGGACCGCCTCGGTCACGGCCCTGCGTGGGCACCTTTCCCTGCAGCGCTCCTGCGGACACGCGGATGCTGCTATGGGAAGTGGCTTACAGCATCCAGGTGGCTCCAGGTGCCCTGGGGACATTCCCCGCCTAGCACGCAGGAGAGCACTCGGCTGACGCCCGGGTGGCTGGGCTCCAAGGCGAATGCATCAGGGCGGAGCTCAGCCTCCCTCCGTCCCGTGGTGTCTGCGATGCGCCCAGTACCTGGGGTACTAGGCTCCAGCACTTAGCCCAGGCGAGCGGGGCCGGCCAAACACACAAGAACACCCACACTAACAGAATGAGGGAGAAAAACCATACGGTCGTCTTGGTACAACCAGAAAACACATGGCAAGAATTCAAAACCAATTCACGATGAAAACTCTCAGCAAACTGCAAATGAGGAAGGTTTCCCGAACCCCACAGGGCTCGCAGATAAACGGGCCGCACAGGCTGGCCGGGTCCCTGAGCCTGGAGCCGAAGAAGAGGTGCCCGCTCCGCACCACGCACACTGCTGTCTGCTTAACGGGCACGGCCAGCGTGAGAAGGCCCCGCAAGCAAAGAGAACTGGAAAGAAGGACGAAAATGTCTTTCTTCATAAACGGCACGATTGTAAACACAGAAAATCCTAAGGAGCTTACCATGATACTACTGGAAGTAATAAGTAAATGCAATAAGATAGCAATATTCTGGGTCACTTTATAAGAAATTCAGTTGTGTTTCTATAGTTGATAATTGGAAAATAAAAATTTAAAAGCGCCATGTAAAATAATATCAAAACCATAACCTAGTTAGGGGTAAGTTAAACATAAAGTATTGCGGTTTGAAACAGCGTGCTACATAACGTTTATGGCTCAGGGATTCACTGTTTCTAAGACGTCAGCCTTCCCCAAATTGATCTACAGATTTCATGTAATCTTAATAAAATCTCAACAGGCTTTAACGACAACCAGAAAACCTTAGAAGCCGACTTGAAAAATAACACGGAAATGGAAAGAACTTAAGATAACAAAAACACGTTTGGGAAACAAGGATAAAATTGGAGGACTTACGTGGCCTCGATTTCAAGCCTTCCTATAAAGTCACAGTCATCGGGTGGCGTGGCCATGGCACACGGACAGACACGGGGATCAGTGGAACGGTGCAGAGAGCTGCACGCACATGGTCAGCAGATTCCCGACCATGGTGCGAAGGCAAGCCGGGGGAAAGAGAGCTGTTTTTGACAGACTGTGCTGGAATGGGTGTCCACGGGGACCACTGCCGTCCACTAGAGGCATAATGCAAGCCATGTAGGTGATTTTAAGTTCTTGGTAGCCATACTGAAAATGCAAAAGGAAAACAGGTAAAATTAATTTTAATTAATTAATTCTATTTAAGCCAACATATCCAAGACATTGTCATTTTAACATGTAATCAATAAAATCATCAACGAGGCATTTTACATTTTTTGGGGGGGTTCCAAGCCTCCAACACGTGTCGTATATTTCACAAGGGCAGCGCATCTCAATTCGGACCAGCCACAGTGTGAGGAAGCCATCGCTACCTGTGGCCAGTGGCCACATTCTGGACGCTGTAGATTGATGGACAAAAAATGCACCTTGAACATTAACTCACACCATTTAGAAAATTAAATTGAAATGCATCGTACAGGGCGCCTGGGTGGCTCAGTTGGTTAAGCGACTGCCTTCGGCTCAGGTCATGATCCTGGAGTCCCAGCATCGAGTCCCGCATCGGGCTCCCTGCTCGGCGGGGAGTCTGCTTCTCCCTCTGACCCTCCCCCCTCTCATGTGCTGTCTCTCTCATTCTCTCTCTCTCAAATAAATAAATAAAATCTTTAAAAAAAAAAAAAAAAAAAGAATGAAATGCATCGTACACCTAAGTATACAAGCCCAAACTATAAAACTCCAAGAAGAAAGCATAAGAGAAAATCTTTATAATCTTGGGATAGTCAAAGATTTCTTAGATAAAAACACAAAGAGTGTAAACCATACAAGGAAAACACTGATAATTGAACTTAACCCAAATTTAAAACTCAGGTTCTTCCAAAGATACCATAAGAAAATGGAAAAGCCCATCCCAATTACTGATCAGAAAATATTCATGATGTGTGTATCTGATGAAGGACCTTTATCCAGTATATTAAAGAAAAAAAAAACAAAAACCCAAGCCCCAAAACATGTTATGCTGGATAATAATTCAATCCCCTGGGAAAAATGAGAAAAATGTTAGAAGATACTTCACATAAAAAGTTGTCACCAAGCACGCTGTAGATGCTCGGTGGCACGAGTCCTCAGGGAAATGCAAATTAGAGCCACCATGAGATACATTCATATTAGAGTGGCTAAATTAAAGAGACTGACAATACCAAGTGTTGGTGAGAAATAGAGCAATTGGAACTTTTGTGGCTGGTGGGAGCATACAATCACTTTGGACAACAGTTTTAGTGTTTCTTCTAGAACCAAATATACATTTACTGTATGAACCAGCAATTCATCTCCCACCCATTCTCCCCAAAGAAAGGAAAACCTATGTCCACAGATGGATTTGAGTGTGACTACTCACAACTACTTTGTAATTGTAACCCCAAACTGGAAGGCATCCAGATGCCCATCAAGGGGTGAGTGGATAAACACGGTGGCATATCCACGTGGTGGATACTACTCAGCTATAAAAAGGGAAAAACCCACGACTGATCCATATAGAATGTGGGCTCAAAAACATCATGCCGGGCGAAAGAATGCAGACGCCCAAGACAACATACAGTGTGATTCCACTCATGGAAAGCTCTAGAAAAGGCAGATCTAAGTTAGCAGCAGAAAGAGGAGAAGCGGTTGTTTGGGTGTGGGACTGGGGGAGGGGGCAGGGGTTGTCCGAAGAGGGGCTTAAGGGGACCTTTTGGGGCGATGGGATGTTCTCTATCTTGTTTGTGGCGGTATTTCCAAGGCTGGACCGACTTGTCAGATCCTGGGGGAGATACACACTTGAAATGAGTGCTTTGTGTATGCGGATCACACCTCAAAGAAGTCAACTTAAGGATAGTTACCATTTCACAAAAAATTAGAATGCATCGATTAACATAAGTACAAAGCAAACGTCACCCGCAACCCTACACTTCAGACATAACCCTGTAAATATTTTGGAGTACGGCCAAAACGATCTCGTAGACATTGTCCTTGTGCGTCCTTGTACACACGCGGGGTTTTACAAAACCCGAGTCCTGTCCCGTCTCCTATTTTGCAGCTCTCTTGTGCCCTTTGACAGCAGCTTCAGGACATACTCCCGCATCCACGGAAGCACTCCCACACCACACTTTCCGTGGCTGCACCGGCGTTCATGTTGCCGGTCCCATTGCTGGTACATGTAGGCTGCTCCCCATCCCTTGCTGTCACAGGCCCGCTGAGCTAGACATTCTTCCTTGGTTGCGTTCCGGGCAGTGGCCTGGCTGGGTCAGTGTGGGGATCTGGACTTCCTTCATCCGTGTGAGAGATGCCCCGTAGGGGTGACTCTGAGAGCCATCAGCCGTTCTCCTGTTGTTTCCCCACCTCTGGGCACCCCATCCCCCCCGCCACCGCTACTCAGTTCTGCCAGAGACCAAGAACTCATGAAAACTTGCAGCCTCTGCTATTCTTGGAGATGTGGGGGTGGCGGTGTGCTGGGGAGGGTCCTGGCACCTGCGGGGAGGCGCACTCGGGCTGCTGGGAGCGATTCTCTCCCTCGCAGGCCTGCGGGTGGGAGGCCCTTCTCTGGGCAGGGCCGGGCGGCTGGCCAGGCCGGGAGACACACTCCCCGAGCAAATTCCAGCTGGGTCGGACCACTCCTGCAGTGTTCGCTGGGGCAGTGCCCGGGGACCTCGCCTGGGGCCAGGGCCGGGGGTGGAGCTGGTGGCCTCGGGCCAGAGCACACCCCAAAGGAGAAACTCCCTCATCTTCCCCACCCAGCGTGTGACAGGCAGGTGCTGTGGTCAGCATGAAAGGTGAAGCCTTCCCAAGGTGTGTGCCCACTGCGTCTCTACAGGGCTGGCCGCAGCTGAGGAGAAAGGTCACAGAAAGGTCTCCGGCCTTTCCTAGCTCATTCCGATGCTCTGCCCGCACCACGGCGGCTTAGCCCGTGACCTCTGCTGTGTGATCAAATGCGGAAAAAATAAAAATAAAAATTTGGCTGCAATTTTCCGAGAGGCTATTTTAGGCCATTCTCCTGCCTCTCCCCCTGCCCTTCTCCATTCTAGCAGATACTAACGCTCCCCTCCCTCGGGGACAGATGATGATCCCGTGGTCTCTGCCCTCCAGAGGTTCATATTCCTTAATTTTTCCGTCTTTAAAAGTATTGCCAAGAGGAAATGATTGCACAGGGTAAAGCTAATTTCAGACACTGACAAGCAAGAGCAGGTGGAAAGGAGCTGTCCCCCCGCCATCCTTGACTCCGGGTCCCCCAAGCCCCTCCAAGGCCAGGGAGTCCTTATGGTTCCCAGGCAGGTGTGAGCAGCAGCAGACACACTCGTGTGTCACGGGGAGCCGTCCGCGTGCGTTCCTGAGGTTCTCCCTCCGCCTCTTCAGGCTCGCAGCCCTTCAGCAGGTGCCCTGGGGGATTCTGAAGTCTTCTGGGTTCATGGAAACACTTCCAGAAGAATTTGCGGGCTGAGGGCTAAGGGTTGGGACGCACAGCTTCCCTCGGTGACGCGCGGGCCCTCATCTGGGCACCAGGGGTTAACAGTGCCGTGTGGCGGTGCTGCTGGTGGCCCGAGAGCGCCCACAGGCTCCCGGCATGAAGGCCGCCGCCAGGAAGCACTGGCTTCCGTCGTCCAGAGAGAGCGGGTCAGGTGGCAGCGGACGTCAGGCTGAGTGGAGACTTGGGAGGAAGGGCAGTTCAGGTGTCTCAGGGCCACAGGGGGCTTGCTCTGTGGGGGGGTGGTGGTTCCAAAGGTTCGATGGAGGGAAGGGCAGCAAGGTGAGCTTCATCGCCTTTTGTAAAATACATTTCTTGCCTTGGAAAGAAGTGAGCTCCCCACTCCTAGGAGCATCCAAGCTGGATGACTCACGCACTGGACGAGGCATGCAGCTGGACTGGAGTCTGGACACACGAACAGGGCCTGGCCCAGTCAGTCCCTCTCAACTGTGGCTTCCCTCCGTATTACCGACCTCACCATGGCGGCTTACTCCCTTTGCTCTGTGCCACGCAGAACAAGTCCGCCCCCAAGTCTGAGCACTGGGGACCACGGTGGCCGTCCTGTGAGGAGGGACTGATGGCTCTGTTGTTGGTGGGTGGGTGGGTGAAGCTCATCCTTTTGTTTCAAAGAGACCCCTCTGCCAACCTTGGCCACCATCGCCTGTTCCTGCCTGGTGAGTGGGTGAAATCCAGGTGGGCTGCCTGGAAGGAGCAGTGGGAACGTGGGACTGAGGGTGACCCGTGTGTGGGTGGAGGATGGGCTGGGGGTGACAGGGGGCAATAGGCAGGCAGGAAGCCGGCAGCCCACCCAGGCCTCCGCCTGCACAGGCTGCGGTGGGCAGAAACGGCTTCCTCTTTTGCCCGGCGCGGGGAGAAAGGAACTACACTCAGTTCCTGCATTGGGAAGGAGAGGAAGAGGCGAAGGTTGTGACCTATTGAATGCGCTGCACTTTGCCCAGCGCTGGGAGCGATTTGCATGGGAACCCACAAGGCGGAAGCAATGTTTTAGCAGCTGCTTTCCAAGGTTGATGAACAGCAGAAGACATGGGAGTTTGGACAACAGATCCAGATTTCCGGTGCTCAAGAGCTCTTTCCAGGGAGGAGGCAAACACTGTGCGTGCCACCTGGAGTCTCCCAATGACATCCAGAGCTTTCGGGGGGGCCTGGCTTCCCACTGCCCTGATAGCTGCATCCCCCCGCCAAGGGGCAGCCCACCTCTCCCCCAGCGCTGCACCTGCTTGCCCCATATGATAGCATCGCCCCTTGCGGGGCTTGTCTGCAGATTTAATAGAGATGATGTGCAGAGTAGCTACTGAGTGTGATTTCAAATATCTGGATCTTGGAACTGAATCAGACCTTTCTAAATGGCTTCCAGGAGCTCAATATATTCAGTTATAACAAGCAGACCAGTAAGGACTTGAAGCAGCTTCCAGTAAAGTGACACCGATACCAGTATCACTTAGCGTTTGTACCTTGCTTCCTACAACGTGCCATATGGCGCTAAGCGCTTTCTGTGGATGATTACAACCAGCCGCCGCAAGAAGCCTGCGGGGATGGGTTTATATTATACCTGCTGCACTGAGGAAACTGCCCAAAATTACTCAGCCTGCAGGTGCGTGGCTGGGGTCCCAGCGCAGGCCCGCATGCTGCCTGTCCCCCTCCACCAGACACACCCCCCAACAAGCCAGCAGATCTGAACGGCGGGGTGCATGGTCTCAAAGGGGGGTGTGGGTGGATTCCTGGGGACCCAGAACTGTATACAAATTCATGTAAATATGAATTAATTCTCCCTGGAAGGCAGCTCCATTGATTTAGTAAGATTTCTCAAAAGGCTCATTGGGAAGGTAGTCAATTGGTTGTCTTAGATTGGGTTCCCTACAGACAGACCTGAAGCAGGATGTGTGTGCAAATGGTAAAGGCCACAGGACAAACCAGGAGGGGTGAAGAAGGACAGAAGGAAAGACAAGACCCCAGGCCAGCAGCGATTTCCAGCAAAGTCCCCGCGTCAGCTCGATCCTGCTGGGGGCTCGGGGTGGGGGTGGGGGTGAGCCACACTGCAGAGCCAGGTTTCAGATCCCACATGGTAAGTCAGTGGTTCCAGGAGCCCTTGGAACCTCACGAGAGACCCAGGTGCACGGCCATCGAAGCAGAAACAGAGAAGCTGGGGGAAGGACACTGGAAACCAAACGCCTGGTGGGACGTCATCCTGTTTGTAGGTTCAACAGCTGGGATGTTGGGGCTCGGAGGGCCAACATGCGCATACCATGGAGCCGCCAGGAGCCAGGCACACTGTACCAACTTGCTGGAGGCTGTGAGCACATCTGTCCTCTGATCCTTGGTTCCCCGTTGGCTGACACACATGATCTCCAATGTCTGCATGAATCCAGAGCTGACAGCCTCGGGGCACTTGGTCCCAGTTTGGCTGTGACTCTGTCCTGGCCAGGCCCACGTCAGCCAGGTTTGGCTGGCTTGTGTCTATGGACGCCGTTGGGGGCATCATCGGGGTCCCTCTGGCCAGGCAGGATGGGTGTGGCATGAGTGCCAGGACTCCGTTCCCTCGGCTGTGGTCCGGGCTTACCCCGGAACTGAAGACAGGGCCGCTCTGCCCGCCGTAGCCTGGTCTCCTCTGCGGTCCAGGGTGCGGGACAATCAGGGTGAGCTGGGGACACCACTCTGGAGTGAAAAGCTGAAAACAACCAAGTGTGACGCGCAGTCCTCCACTGGGTCCTGGTTTAAAAGCCAGCCATAGAAGACATTCTGGAGACAACTGGGGAAATTTGAACATTGACCAGGTATGAGACGATTAGGGAATCGTTGTTAATTTTGCTAGGTGAGCTAATAACAGGGGGATCACACAGGAGGAGGTCCTTCTGTGATCAGGGATGCCTGCTACAATAGTTGGGACAGAAGTGCCCGCATGTCTGTAAGATACGAGCGGTTCAATGATATCTAGGACTATCAGCTGAGCAGAAAATTTGGCAAAAAGTTCAGTGCTGAGTCTAAGTCACAGATATACGGGACTCATTTGCTTTTATTACTGATTTTCTCTATGTTTGAAAAATTTCATAATGCCATCTCAGAAACTTGGGGAGGGTGGAGGACCCCTTGGCAAGAGCGCGCCTGTGCTGAGTGCTCGGCGGGGGGAGCCCTCCGATGCCCGGGTCCCAGCTGGCCAGGCCACCCCTCCCCGCCAGAGGGGCCTCCCCTCCAGGGCCCTGAACCAGTGCACACGTTCAGACGGTCCCTCACAGGGCCCAAGTGCCACGCACGGCCACACCTCGTCCCCACGGTCCTGCTGCTCGGGGGGTGGAGCCAGGGTGCCCCAGAGCAGCGGCCCCTCTTCCTCCCCGGCGTATTCACATGTCAGTGCTTGAGCAGTGCTTTCCTCTCTGGGGGGCTGTCAGAGAGTGTTGATGGGTGTGAGCTAATTATGGATCCACTGTCGCCTGGGGGGGGCAGGGCCGGGGGCACTCTGGGAGGTGATGGGGAGGGGAGGGCCATGCCAGCAGCTGGCTGCGGCAGGCAGGACGCACAGTGGGCCTTTTCCAGCTTGGGCTTCCAGGTGGTCTCACCTGCCCTGCGCATCAGGAGCCAGGTGGGGTGGGGGGAGGGTTTACAATGCAGAGCCTGATTTTGTGGGTATGGGTGGGCCCGGGACTCTGCATTTTTCTCAGGTCCCTGGCAACTGAAGCTGATGCAGCCGGCTGAGGTCACAGGACGTCCTCTGCTTTAATAGCAAGGCAGCTGCAGGGGAGCCTAATAATGGGGTTGAACCCTGCCCTGCCCCCCTGCCCCCTCAGAGTGGCCAAGGCACTGACCGAGTGTGAGCCTGCCGGTCTCGGGCCAAGTCCCTCCAATGCTGCCTGGTGTGGGTGCATGCTGGTGCCCTCTGACCCTGGGGCCAGGGGTCAGCTGTCCTCCATTCGTCATCGTGACCTAAGCCACAGGGAGGCAGGGCCCCTTCCTGAGAGGAAACTAAGTGGGGGCAGCAGTGGCCTTGGACACAGAGGCCTTTGCTCAGCACAACCGGCCCAGCCTGGCGGGACTGGGGGTGGGTGAGGGGGCCGGCCGGGGAGCCCAGGCACAGCAAACTCCAGAGAAGCCTGCCTCTGCCCTTGAGTGCTTGGAAACTTCCAGAAGGCTGTGTGCTCCCCACTCTAGCTTTCCACAAGGGCTGCCTCCCCGCATGGGTGACCAGACAGGAACCCCCGGCCCCTGACCCTGTACAAGGGTTGCGCGTTGCTGACCCCACTATGGCCAGGCCTTCGGAGAGGCTGGGCTCCCTGGGCTCTGTGCGCGAGGTGCGCTGTGTTCGCCCTGCTCCTGCACCGCCCCCCGCCCCCCGCCCCCCCCAGGTCTGGTCCTCACGGCACAAGCGGCACCTGTGGGTGGAGCGGTTTTCTGACCTGTTTGCTCGGACGCGGGGCTGTGGGGACAGCATGTCCTGCTGCTTCGCCTCTGTCCCTCCATCGCGGGCCTCCCGCTCTCCCTCCCTGCCTGGAGCACCACTCCCTTGCTGCGTTCAGGTGTGTGCTCAGAGCGGCCCACCCACCCGACTGCCCCTTCCCTGCCTCGGCCATTTATTTCACGGCATTTACAACCACCTGGGCTCTGTTGCTCTGCTTTGTCTGTTAATTTGTTAAATTGCTTGCTGTCCGCAGCCCCAGCTGGAGAGGGTGCGCCCAGTGGGTGGCGGCGCTCGGGACAGCTGTGCGGCAGGTGAACCAAGGACGAACAAGCAGGTCAGCCTTTAAACGCAGGTCTGAGTTCTGCGTAGCTCTTAGTTATGGACAAAATGCAAACCCACTTGTGAGCAGCACAACGACTATCACGTGGGATCTGCGATAATTTTGGGGATTGGAAAGAGGGCTCAAGATACTTATTCCTTGAGCACTTCAAGAACCCAAGTCCAGAAGACGGCTATGCCCCTTTTGTCCAGCAGAGGGCAACCCGTCCCCAGTGGCTTGGAGTTCCCGCCGCGCTCACAGGGGCTCACTGCTTTTTTTTTTCTTCTTTGAACTTATTTTTTGTAATGGGAAATACCTTTTTTAAAAATCCCACAGTCCACACGAGAGGGAAAAATAACTTGATTTGATGCACAGGCAATTGGGAAATTGATTCCCTCTAAGTTTCAAAGCAACTTTTCTCTTTTTAGAACTCTGAGAGACCTGGGACACGGGTCAGATTTTGACTCGCTCAGGGACAGCGCGTGACACCTAAAGATTTTTGAAAGCCCGACGGACCTGCAACAGCCCCTCTGCCGGCGTCACGGTCACGGAGCCCTGTCTTTGGAGCAGAGCTCCCCTGGAGATGTCTGCAGAGAGTCCAGGAGCCGCCCTGGCGGGGGAGGCAGGAAGCCTTGGCAGCATGTCTGGTCTGGTACTAATTAGCTGTGTGACCTTGGGCAAGTCACTTAACCTCTCTGGTCTGTTTACTCTTCTGTTTAAATGGGGCGCCGGATTAGCTCATCGTGAAGTTCCTTTGAGCAGAAAAGTCAGTGGGGAGGGGAGAGCAGCCTTGGAGAGGTACTTCCTCAGCGCTCATGACTCATGTGGGACACGGGGGCAAACGCAGTGCATCTGCAGTCAGTGTGTGTCTCTGACTTTGAGTACAACTGAGGCTGACCCTTGGCCCTGACACTAGCTCAACGTGTGACCTCTAGGGGCTTGTTTCTCTGAGCCTCAGTTTACCATCTGCACGTTGGGGACATGGTGTACCTCTGCAGGGGTGTTGTGAGTTTTCAATGTGATAACAGATATGAGTGTGTGATGGTGGGGGACACTGGAGAAAGAATCTCAAACATAATCTTTTCTCTCACTGGGGCGTAGATCACGTAACATACAATTAACCATTTTAAAGTGTACAATTCAGTGAATAATCTTTTAAATAGAGCTTAAAAATAGGAAAACAATGGTGAGAACCCACTGTCTGTCAGGGTCTGTGCCCGATGCTCTGCACATTGTGTCTTTCATACAACCCCACGGGGAAGGGCCTTGGCAGACGAGGAAATGGAAGCACAGAGAGGTTGAGCAACTTTCCCCAAAGCACCCAGCCAGGAAGGGGCAGGGCAGGATTTAAGCCCAGGGCTCCATGGCCCAGATGCAGGAGGCAATGGCCCGGCCCCCCATGGCCGCTTGGCCACCTCCCTGGCCTGGCTCAGGGGCCTTGGGAAGGCGGCGGGGTGCGCAGGCCTGGGCGGGGCCTGGGATGATGGGCAGGACAGCGGGAGCCGAGGAAAGTCACTTGACCTTGTCATCCCTCCATTTCCTGCTCTGCCCAAGAGGAAATGTTTACACAGCATCCCCACACAGACGCTCCACAGGCCTGGACTTGGCAGTAATTAGCTGAACAATGAGGGTCCGGCGGCTACGTAGTGGCCCAGGCACTGGCCGGGGGGTCAGGTGGCCGGGGGCCTGGCTCCTCCCTGACAAACCTGCCCCGTGACCCTGGGCACAGCCCCCGGCTCCTGGGCCTGCTCCACCCAGTGGGAAAGGCAGAGGTTGGTGAGCTGGCCTCCTGGACCCCTCTGCGGCCCCGTAAGTGGGTGACGCACCTGGTGGTGACGTGGGGGTGGGCAGTAGGGCTGTGTCCCGATGTGTTCAGTCACTGGGGTCCCCGCATCAGCTCAGAACTTCCCCCACCATTTGTGAAATCTCTTTTCTGGGGTCTGTTCATTGATGGGTTAATGCACTGATCAACGAATCAAACAAGTGTGGATGACGTACCTATGGCTAGCTGTCCTCCCCAGAGCTGCCCCTCCTTCCAGCAGGTAGAAGGGTCTGCAGGGAGCCTCCCGGCCAGGGGCCACATCTTCCAGACGTGTTTTTGGCAGCCAGGTGGGGTCACGTGACTCGTCCTCACCAATCGGAGTGAGCAGGGAAGGTGGTGGCTATTTCTTACCAAGGTATTCAGGAAGTGGGCTGTGTTCTACATATTCTCTGTCTTCCTCCATCTCCTGGCTGGATGCCAAAGGACTGGATCCCGGGACTGCAAGGGCACAAACTGGAGGGAGCTCCTGAATCACCGGGTGGCAAGAGCGGATGCTGACCGAGAACTTCCACGCTGGACTATCACATGCATGAGATGTGAACTTCTGCAGTTAGCCCTGCCTTGAAGTCTGGGCCAGCCCTGGACATACAGCTGTGAACCAGACAGAGAAGGTCCCTGTCCTGGGTGGGGGTGGGCAGAAGAGGACACACTCAGAACACAGGCAGTAGGATCTTCAAGACCTTGTGATTGCTGGCATGCACCCATGTTCTCCCAGCAGCCTTGGGTGTCCATGTCAGCAGGCCAGAAAGGTGGTGCCTGAGAGCCTGGGTAACTCCAGTGCCTGGAAAGGCAGAGCCTTCACTAAATATGGGTTGTGGAATATACATCAGTCTCTTGTGAGTTGAGTTATCATGAGTCTTTGTGCATTGGGTCAGCCCATTTAAGAATCATGGTGTGCAAAGCTGAGACCCTTATCTTAGGCAAAGGTGGACAAGGCAAAGTTTGGTGGTGAGCCCCCACGTTCCCCTGGCAGCCGATTAGGTCCACCAATGAGAGGCATCTTGGTCTGCATGAACCCCTGACTCTGGGCCCGTGTTCTCTGCTATATCCCATGCACTCAGTAAGTCTTTAAGGAAGGTTGATCGAAGATTCTCAGTCCCTGTCCTTGGAGGTGTTGTGTCCAGATGGGGAGAGATGGTGTCTTCATTTTACTCCCCCACCAGGAGTAGACCCTGAGGCTAGGGTCTGAGTGCTTGCTGCATATTTGTGAGGACATCAGCAGGGTGGTGGGGAGGTGAGACAAGGCAACAAACAGAGTTACCAAGGTAGCGCCCTGTGGGTTCCCGGAGCCGGGTCCTGCGGGGGTCCTTCGGGAGAGGGTGTGACAGGCTCCCCACTGATGTCCCAGCCGAGGGGCGAGGCACCAGGCGTCTGTTCACTGACTTCCATCTCCCCTCCGCCGAGGACGGCTCCCGAGGGGCGTTAATACCCCAGCACCTGCAGCCTGCCTTGCTCTCAGGTAGAGTAGCTGTTTCCAGATGTCTGGGACTGATGTCACAAACCCGGGCGGCTGACAACAGCAGAAATGTATTCTCTCACGGTTTTGTGGGCTGGAAGTCTGAGATCGAGGTGTCGGCAGGGCCACGCGCTCTCCTTGCCTGTTCCTGGCTCCCGTGGTGCCCACTGGCCCTTGGCACCCCTGGCTTGCGGCGGCGTGGTGTGTGCGTGTCTCCGTGTTCACACGGCCTTCCTCTGAGGACAGCAGGTGTCGGGCTTACGGCCTACTCTGACCTGGTACAACCTCATCTTAACTAGTTACATCAGTAAAACCCCTATTTCCCATGAGGTCACACTCATTAGATTCTGCAAGGACTTGCGTTTCTAGGGGACATTGTTCAACCCAATACATCACGAAGCCCCCGGCACAGAGACGGGCCCTGGCAGTGGGAAGTTTTGAGCACTGAAGGGGAGGATCCCTCAGACCAGGAACCCAAACCCCAGGGTTTCATCTGGGGGCTCACTGGTCAGAGGGCTTGGCCCTCGTATTGGGATCTCCTTCTGGAACAATCCCTGCTTTCGATCGAATGACTTCTCCTTTGGATGACCACATGCCCTGTTCCCTTTGGTCAAGGCCACCGGTTGGGCTCCAGTGGGTGCGTGTCTTGAAGACACACCGCACACCTGTGCGCTGAGGGGATTTTGGCGTCTCATACCCCCGACAGCGAGTGCAGGCTCCACCACTCACTGGCTGTGTGTCCTTGGGCAAGTTACTCAGCCGCTCGGGGCCTCAGCTTCCTCATCTATAAAATGGGATTGATGCAGAGCACCTGCTTCCAGGGTGGCTGTGAGGATGGATCAGATGAGGGGCTCTGCCGCACCGGGGCTGGCTCCTGTCCGACTGCCTGTGGCTTCGTACTTGTGGACAGCGCCGTCGGACTGGCGCTGAGTGCCACCCCGAGGGACACCGCCTCCGGGGTGCGGGCAGGGATAGGGCTGCGTCTTTGTCCCATCCATCATCGTCCTCTGCCCGGTTCCTCCGCCAGCGTCCCCGAGGTGAGGGGATGCCCTGTCTCCGTCTCCCAGGCCATCTTCCCCCCCAGACAACCTGCCCGTGTGTGGACCAGAGCAGAATCCACACCGGGCAGCACGGTGATGGGTGCTCCTTCCCGAGTGACTCAGCGTGGGAACTGCCCACCCTGGGTTTCCAAGCCAGGCTGGGCCTCTGCGGAGCGTGTGTCCCCTGACAGGTGACAGGACAGCTGGGCTCTGGCTTCGGCTCAAACACAGTCTGTAGATGTTGGCTCCAGGTCACACTGGCCCCGCGTCTTCCCCCGCTGCAGATCCTCGCCAGCGGCCTCCCTGGGGCAGGGCCGCAGCTGCCCTGTGCCAGCGCCCCTCCTCCCCGCCCAACCTCTCGGGGACCCTGGCCCACCGTCTGCACAAGCAGACGCCAAGACCTGATGCTCTCATTGAGCAGTTTGGTGCAAGCCTCAAGTGACAAGTGTCCTGACTTTCAGGACAAGGTCCAGACTTGGTGGGGCTGTGGCCAGTCCCGCATCTGCCTCCTCCTCAAGCGCAGCCTTGGCCCCTGTGGCCCCAGGAACGCAGTCACAGATGCTTGCCTCCTGGGCAACTACTTGAACTTGTTTTTCAAAGGCCCAGTTTGCATCCAGCCCAGGAACTTGTCCTCAGCACCACACCAGCACAGGACGGAGTTTGGTACAGGAGTCATGGTTCGTCACGGCTGCCCTGCTTGAAAGCACGCTCCAACCTGCACTCCCTCGTCAAACCCTTCCAGCAGGTCCTGCAGCGGGCGAGGCCGGCGCTCAGCTCTGACCGCCTGTCCGCCGAACGGTTGCTGACGTCTGGCCCTGCTCCCGATGGCTGCTACCTCTTCTCTAGCACTTGTTGGACGTTTTGAGTATCACCCCTTCTGGAGGGTAAACATTGTCCCATTTCTCAGATGGGAAAGTGGAGGCTTAGGGCTTCACCTAGCTAGGAAGGGGAAGAGCCGGGTTTAGTACCGGGGCAGCCAGATTCCACTCCCAGGTCCAGGAGCATAGGAAAAAGTCTTCCCTCTCCCAGAGAGGCGCCCCCCCACCCGCCACGTCCTGCAGCCCGATCACCTCAGCCAAGCAGGGTGTCCGCTCGGTCTCAGGTGCCCGGGCAGCTGGGGATCCCAGCTCACAGAGGCAGAGAGGTGCTGAGAGGTGTGGTAAAAGCAGCCAATGGTTGTCTCATTCGGGGTCTTTCCTTAGGTGAATAGGCCGTCAGGGTCAACTTTGAGGCAAAACTTGATATTCTGGAGGGGAAACTACAGGGCCCCTAGGACCACCACTGACGGGGTTATGCTGGGATCCGCGTGGGTTTGGCAGCAGCGTGAGCTCAGGTGCCACACAGACGTCCCACATGGGCTCCTGCTAGCCCAGGACGAGGGGGCTGCGGGGGCCGAGGGGCAGCGTGCGTGGGGAAGGGAGACAGGCAGGGAGAGAGGCCAAATGGTTAGTTAGTGAAGGTTACTGATAACCGTGCAGGCTCCTCAACAGGCCCCACGGGGGCTCCCGGAGGAACCATCCTCAGGACGCTCGCCTGCACTGCGGGAAGGTCCCGGCGTCCCTGGACGTCCCCCTGCAGGGCTGGCGCGTCCCCTGGCCCAGGCGAGAAGCAGGGAGAGGCGGGCGCCGTGGGGGACTCAGGTGGCAGAGGGGCTGTGGGCAGGGCACCAGCCTAACTCCACCCAGGCGCCTCGTCTTTGTGCCCCGCGTACTGTTTTACAGGTATTTTTCTTTAAATAGCATGGCTATAGAAAACATTCAACTATATAAAAGGAAACTCGGTACCAATAATAATTCCTGAAAAGTGACGAATTTGATACTTAATTCTGCATTTTTTCTAGTAAGCCTTAAAATAAATATTTTACCATTAAAATAAAAGGTTTGCCCGTTGACCACCTAAAATCACTTCCCATTACCACCCAAGGATCCATGCTGTATGCTTTAAAATGCTGCATTATCTTATCTGTGTCCCAAGAACAACCCATTTTATGGATGGAGAACTGGACTCGGAGAGGGTCGGTGATTCTCTTAAAGACACACGGGAAGTGGCAGAGCTGACGGATGCCCCGGTCTCCAAAGCCTACAATCTTGCTACCGCCCCGCAAGAACAATCACGGGCGTGTTGAGGCATCTCGCTTGATGCCAGGCAATGTTCTAAGGGCTCCAAACACAGCAAGGTGTCCCTGCCACGACCACCACAGCTCCCCATTAGCATCCTCGCTGTGTTATTTGATGACATGTATGAGATTCTGTGCTAGTTTGCTTATGTCCGCGGCACGTATCACTACCTCCACCTCTCAGAGGCGGGAAGGAAGGCGTAGAGAGTTTGAGTCAATTGCCCGAGGTCACACAGCATGGCTGGTCCCTGCCGGGTTCCAGGTCTCACCTCTGTCCCCAAGACACAGAGTTCCAGGAAGTGGCTCTCCAATTATTCTGCTCAGGGGAGGAGACGCACGGACAAGTGGCATCCCAGACCCTGCCATGGAGCTAGCCTGGGATCCTCCGGGGGGCCCAATGCCTCATTCTTGCTGCTCTGAAGTATTGTGCATCATGAGCACAACCCGTGGGTGGTGCTGGTGGTAAGCATTTGGTGGTTGCCCGCTCTCTGCTGTTGCCAATAGGGCTGTGACGAGTTCTTGCACGTGGAGCTTTGTGACCGTACGGATGCGTTCGTGCTGGGCGTGAACCTGGGAGCGCCACCGCCGGGACACGGGGTGGGCATGCACTCCCCTTGAGTGGAAGTTGCCACACATACTCGGGCTGTTTCCAAGGCCCCAGTGTGACCTTTGCCCCCAGAGCAATCACCCTCTGAGCCGCCGGACTCACACGGGGTGTGGGTGATGGGGAAGGCATTACATTTGAGAGCGAGTTTTGATGGAAGGTCAGACACCTGATGGGCAGCAAGAAAAAACCACGCACGAGAGAAAGCAGCAAGGACACAGTCTCGACTGGCACTTCGCCCCGTGACTGTGTGTGTGGCGCGGGGTTGGAGGCAGGGGTGCCATGGGATGGCTGGGCATCCTGACAGCATCCCGAGAGCATCCCGAGCTTCCTGGGGTGCGAAAGGAGGGCCCAGGTACCCACAGGGCCCAGACGCCCGCTGTGTTGGGGGCGCCTCCTCTCCACGGGCAACGTTTTAGTATGAATTTGAATGTGCCGAAACAAAGGCGAGCTCCCACTGGGGTCCCTCCAATCCTGACCACTGGGAAGTGAGGAATGTCTGTCTCAAGGGGGCCTTGTCAGGACTGGGTTATCGGAGCCGGGCAGCAATGGCCTCGGGCTGCTGATGGACACCAGTAGTTGTTCAAGCATATAATGACGTGTCACCCGATGGGCCGCAGGTGTCCGAGGGGGCAGGGAGGGCCGTGTGGCCAGAGGCAAGGTCCTGGGTCTGGATGCGGAGGGACTGTGACACGCAAAGCTGACTCTTCTGGTGAGAAATAGGGGCAAACTGTTCTTGTGTCTTTTATCAGATTCACAATTACTTTTCTTCTTCAAAAGGACATGACATAAGACTTAGGAAAATGCAGATTAGGGTACGAATGTTGGGGTGGGAGATGCAGCTGCCGAGACCCGATGTGTGGCCCCATGTGGGTTCCCACGTGGACAGCCCTGCTGGCCGCCCCGAGGGGCTCTCGGCTCCCTGCCTGGACCGTCGGGGGAGCTCTGCCCCAGGGACTAGCCCGCTTGCCCACGCGGTCTTCTGCTCTGTAAGGCACCCAGCATGGCAGCCTTCCCCTGGGGTCTTGCTGCTCTGCTCCTGCTGGCACTCTGGTCGCCCCCAAATACGCTGCTGGCTCTCAGAGCCTTGTCTCAGGGTCTGCCTGTGGGGAGGCTGGCGTCTGTCCTGTGCGTGTCGTCCGGCAGTCCCAGTGCACGGTCTGGAGCCCTTGTCCTCCTGGGGGCAGTGGGGCTCTGGCGCCAGACACGCTGGGCCTGCCATCCCAGCCATCGCTGAACTTGGGGCTTCCCTGACCCGGCTCCCGGTGTCCAGACCAGTTTCTCTGTGGGCAAGAGCCACGCTTTGAAATGGGCGAGGCTGTAAAACTTTCACTGTGTTTCTTTTCTGCTGGTGGTGGGTTTGTGCGGCTCTGTGGTCTGCCGGGGGCCGGGCTTCTCCCCCGGACGCTACGGTCCATCCCGGGCCTTTCTACCCTGCGCAGTCCCCTCCATCTCTTTTCTCTTGCATTTAATTACTTCACCTTTTGGCCTCATTTCAAATGCAAAGAAGAATACAAATCAGGACGGTGATGCCAACCACTCTCTCCTCCCAATAGCCCAGAGGGGCAGCCACTGTCCGCCCCGGGCAGCGGATGGAGACACTGAGGCCTGGAGAGGGGAGGCCCTCCCCGGGCTGCGGATGGGGACAC
>NW_022589759.1:3054018-3071888 GCF_004348235.1 Phoca vitulina | reverse complement strand
GGAGAGGGGAGGCCCTCCCCGGGCTGCGGATGGGGACACCGAGGCCTAGAGAGGGGAGGCCCTCCCTGGGCAGCGGATGGGGACACCGAGGCGTGGAGAGGGGAGGCCCGCTAGGAAAGGCAGAGCCAGGACTCGCACATGGGCAGTGCAGGCCTAACGCTCCGTGTGGTAACCATATTCTTTTTGAATCCAGATCCTGGACTCCGAGGCCTGTCCGAGGGTAGCTCGGGATTCGGCTGTCCAGGTGCACGGTGGCGGCATGCATCGGGAGGTCGCGATGAGCTGCAGTTCCGCTGCACCTGACGAGGGAAGGCACGTCTCCCCGTGGGACGGGGCTGGGGCTGTGGAACTCCTCCTGTGCCGCCGAGTCACCTGAGAGGCACTCAGGCCTCTGTGCCTTCATGTCCTTACGGGGGGTGGCGGGTAGCCCATGTCTTTGGGTGATGACATCACGCGGTGCCCACGAGAGCCCCTGCCAGCGTCAGCTCACCAGAGCCAAGAGCAGGGGCGGATGGTCGGCCCTGCCCGGGCTCCCCCCACCGACGGGGCACTGCCAGCGAGGCGGGCGTGGGGAGGAGGGGAGGGTGGGCAGCGTGGCTCTCCAGGGAGAGGCTCCCTCTCGCTATCTTAATCCCTGGAGGCAGGGAGAAAGATGACCCTGTGGGAGGGCCTCCTGTGTACCTCCCGCCTCCGAGCAGCACATTCCTGGGACGGCCCGCGCTGCCCTGGCAGGGTGGTCTCTCCCCCGGAGGCCCCACGCCCACCGCACTGCGCATGGGGTGAGACCCCACATGCCGGTGGGAGGAAACACGCCCGTGTGCCCACTGCTTCGGAGACGGTGCAGCCACGTGGGGAAGGCTCTGGGCCTTGGTGTTGCCATCCGTGAAACGGAGTCGATGGTACTTAGCGGACGGGGTGTGACCTCCCCTTCCTCTGTGTCATCACACCCCCAATTTTAAAGCCTCAAATATTCTGTTCCCAGGCCTCCTTGCCATGGGGCATGGAGGGGTGAGCAGGCGCGGGCTGGCGGGTCTGACGCTGTGGTTCTGGGTGTGCCCGGCGCCCCTGCACCGCTCCCGCGTGCTGTGCTGTGGCGGGTGGGCTTCTCCGGCCCACCATGGACTTCATGGAGCAGCGCTCGGCCTCTGTGACCGAGGGAAGGGACTTCTGTCAGCTGGGGTCCCTCTTACAGGCCCACCCCCCTACTGCCCCGTGCGGACCGGTGAGCTTTCTGAGCCTCACCTCCTGTCCTTCCCACGGCCGCCCCCGAGCGAGGTGGGCGCCACGACCACGCCCGCTCCACAGGTGAGGAAGCCCGGGCCGAGGCCCACAGGTGAGGAAGCCCGGGCCGAGGCCCACAGCCACGTCGCTAGTGTGAAGCAGAGCCCCTTCTAGGGTCACAGGCCTGACGGTCCCCAAACGTCAGTCTCCCAAGGGCCCAGGACGACTTCTCCGGCTCAGAGGTGCCACTTTTCCCTCAGGCAGCGTTCTGCACATGGCGGGGTTTTACTGGATGCTGACTTTTAATGGATCGACTTTTTTTTTTTTTTTTTCTGGGTGGATACCCCAAGAAATGTGGTTCTTATTAAGAGGTGAGGCCGGTAACAGTGACGTGGCCTGCCTCTGATTCTCTTGGAGCTTCCTGGGGTCACACGATCGGCCTCCCAATTCCCTGGTGCTGAAAGGTCTGTGTCTTCTGCGAGGAGACCCTCATCCTGCCCCAGAGTGGACCACAGTGTCTAAGCTGGAATAAAATAAAAGGGCCTCTTCTGAAAGCGCTTTACCGACAACCGTCACATGGAATTTCTGCACATCCATCCGGAGTGTCTGCTGCCCCACACTCAGTGTTTTGACAGCCAATCAAAGCAAACCCGGATTTGTCTCCCACGACTCAGGGGGCCGGGGGAGAGGGTCAGGCCCTGAGTCTCAGGCGGGGGAACAGACCCGAGCTGCCTTTGTGCAGCATCTGGGCGGAGCGTGGAGGGTAGGGCCGAATCGGCCCGATCCCTGTCCGGTGGCGGCCGTGCCCAGCCCTATCCTTCCGCTACGCATTTGCCCCTATTGTGTGGCTTCCCTGGCACCCGGGCAGACCTCGCTTGGCCACCATGTTCTGGAAAGGCGTTCTCACATTTTTCTTCCAGGACGGCCTCAGACATAAACAGTCCCTGGTGGTGGGCATCCGGCCTCCGGGGTCCCATCGGTTCTATCCGGTGTTTGTCATTTCCCCGGAGACGGCCGAGGCTGAGGGGCGGGGTGGGCGACGGGCATGGATGTGTCCGAGGAGCGGTCAGACGGCCGGCCAGCCCGCTGTTTATTCGGCGTGGCCGTGTGACTTGCACATCCATTCCATAACAGGAGCACGTGAGGCTTCTTCTGTTTTCCTTCACAGGAAGTTTATGGCTCGGAGGTGGAGTGCTTGGCATAGGGCTTCGTCATCACCCCCTGCTTCTGACCGCCTTTGAGGGTTTAGGGGACAGGAACCCTGGTCCAGCTTTTCCCGGGAAATGGGGTCGGAGACAGCTGGCCTCGTCCAGAATCGTTCTGTTGGCACATGGGCCCCCTGGGGACATGAGCGTGACCCCTGTGAAGACGGGCACAGGGTTAGTAAGGAGCTCAAGGTCTGGCTGTGGGATCGCAGATAAGTTTCTGAAAGCCGGGCCTGCTGGCCCCACGCTCTGAACGTCGGCTGACTTGGGGTGGTAGCGCGTCTGTGTGCGTGTGTGTGCGTGCACCGGTGTGGGTCCGAGCGTGTGACACTCCCGTCTGGGGTGCTCCCTCTTCCCCCCAAGAGAACCACTCTGGTGGGCTAGCAGGTGGGCTCTGGAAAGCCCTTCCAGGGCCTGCACGAGGGGGTGGGGCGGGTCGGCTCCCCACGGCCATCCATCACCCGGTGGGCTGACAGGGTGTTAGCATGGCCTCAACAAGAGATAGCAGAGAAAAAAATGGCCCGCACAGACGATGCCTTTATCTGGCCTGATGTCTGTGAGCCCTGTCCAAGCGGGGGCCCCTCCATTAGTCAGACCATCTGCAGCTGCCCACCGCTCGGGCCTCCACACGCCCCGGCTCCTCTCCCCGGCCCCCTCTCCTGTGCCCGCTGGCGCAGCTCTTGGTGAGACTGTGTTGTCCAAGACGGTACTGGTGCTCATCTGTGTGGGGGCGGGACAGGTGATTCCAATGATCTTTGTGCACTTGGATGCACTACGTAATTGAATAAAACAAAGCAATACTGTTTTGTAAGCTAATCGCTGTTGGCGGATTGGCCCCTTCCCTAGACAGTGGGCAAGATCATCATCGTCATCATCGTCATCATCGTCAGGCTTCCCTTGTGTCCCGTTTGGTGCATCTCAGATCATGCTAAGATGGGCGACAGTGAAAGCGCAACTAGCTTCCTGGTTGAAGAACTCCTGAGAACAGCTGGTTGTTGGGGTGCGGGCGACACCTTCAGGTGCAGCTCTCAGGAGCTGGTGTCCCACACGGAGGACAGAGGGCGACGGAGGAGTGGGCGGTTCGTAACATTCTGAGTGGCCAAGGGGACCCAGCATCCTTCCTCCGGCTCACTGCTCGAACACATGTCTCGAGCATCTCCTGGTGCCTGGTGCTGGCTCCCTGAAGGCAGGGCGAGGGGGAGCGGGACTGCGGGGGGCAGGTGGGCTGGTGGCACCTGCATAGCGTCCGTGGGAGAGCTCCATCCCTGGGGGTCTCTGGGCTGTCTGCAGTCCGGGGCGCTGGCCTTTGGCCAATGACATCTGCTCTCAAGGGGACCACGTCGGACGCGTCCCAGCCCAGAGGGTCCCTGTTGGACTTTATCTCCCAGGTGGAGGGGGCAGCCAGGGGCCAGACCTCCCAGCTGCCCTGTGGGTGACCTCCACCTGCTTCAAGCAGGTGACACTCCCCAGCCAAGCAGAGGATGATGATGATAAGGAATCAATCATGTAAATAGCAGTGCAGGTCTCCCTCACAGCTGCTAGATCCTCTACAGACACCATCCTTCAGTCTAACCCTGCAGGGTCCCTGGAGGGCCGCTGGCATCAAGCCCGTGGCACAGTCCAGGGAGCTGCGGCTCCAAGCACGCCCCACGCCCAGCGCCCAGGGTCGGCTGCCTGCACCCGCGTCCCCCCCTCCTCCGCCAGGTACTTGGGACGGGGGGCCTTATACCTCCCAGCGTCTCCCATCTCAGAGACAGCTTCTCAGCAGCTAACGTGCATCAGCTGCCAGGAGGGCCGTTAAATCACAGAGCACTGGCCCAGCCCCTGGAGTCACTGGTTCACGGAGTCTGGGCAGTGGGGGGTGGGACAAGAATCTGCATTTCTAGCAAGTTCCCAGGTGAGGCTGCAGCTGCTGGTCCTGGGACCCCACTCGGAGTGGCAAGTCTCTGAACTACAATGCAGACTGGTGCGGTGGGTTCCAAAAAAGCTGCCCCTTTCCCTCCATCTTGGAGCCAGAATGAGCCAAACGCAATCTCCTGTGTCGGCCTCCTGTGGGTAGAGTGTCCACAGTGGGGCCCGTGCTGTGCATGATTTTGGGCGTCCACCACAGCTCAGAGCCTGCAAGACTGGTCCCCCTCCCTCCCTCCATCCTTCATCTCTTGGTTCCCAGGCCCAGAGGGCACTAGTGCAGGGCCTGGAGACGTCGCTGTCTGCTCGAGAGGTCAGGTATTCTCTGGGGCGCGCCAGGCTGCGCCCGGCACACTCCTCACTTCCTGCTGCTTCCAAAACGCTCAACTCCCGGCCCTCCCGGGCCCTGCTCCTCAAACTTCCCCAGCTCCTGCCTGTTCCCCGGCCCCAAAGCCTGTTCCCAAAGCCTCGACGTGCACAACCTCAGCTTCCCGTAGCACTCACCGTGTCTGGGCATCAGACAAGACTCTGCTGTCAGCTGCCCTGGCCGTGGGTGAGCCCTGGCCGCACGCCCAGGCCTGGGTGACACCTTGCCGGTGTCTGCACCGGTCTCAGGGACCAGCCTGGTGAGGATGGTGCTCAACGTCCACAGACACTTTGGGGCTTTGAGTCACGCCTGGCGGATCTGCTCTTTCCTCTCCAGATCTGACTTGCCCACCCGTGGGGTCGAGTCTGGAGGAAGAGGCTCAAAGGACATCTGGAGTGACTCTGTGTCACCTGGGGCAGGGCGTGGGAGCGGGACTCGTCTGCACGGATCACCCCCGAGCGGGGTAGCCGGGCTCGACCTATCATGTCTTGACTCTCCTGCCTTCCTAGGGAGGCCTTATAAGGGGGAACTCCACATCGAGGCCAGGGAGAGTGGGTGATGCTGCCGACCGTGCTGTCACTGCCCACTGGCTGCTGGGCTAGAAGCTTCTGGGAGCGTCTTCTCCCCAGATCCCTTGCTCCCTCTCACTGAGGAGCAAACCAAGGTACGGGGAGGGCATGTGACTTGCCCATGGCAAGTCCGGCGCAAACCAGGTGGGCTTTGGACCCAGGCCAGTTCCCCACCAGGAAGCCAAGTCTGCACCCACATGTCACCTCCTGGGCAAGCTCTGGGCTTCCCTGCCCCCTGGGCTCTCTCTTACGGCCCTGGGTCCACATCCATGACTTGCGTCTGAAAGATCGGAACAGGGCAGACGCCACAGCTGTTTCCCCTGGGCCGGGCTGCAAGGCCCAGGAGAAGCCTCTTTGGGGCGGGTTTGGCCACCCTCTGCCAGCAGTCCCCGCACTGCTCAGCGATCCCCTCCAGGTTTGCGGTGGGAAGGTGGTCCAGAGCAGTAGCCTCGGCCCGGGGCTGTCAGCCAAGCCCCACTAACTTGACCCCGGATCTTGGCACGTTATCAACCCATCTCTGCAGGCAAGGCCAGCTGAGTTATGGCGGGGAGGTTATCGCGGACAGACGGTGGTTCTAAGCCAGGGCAGCGGGGTCTCGGGGTTAATGGGCAAAGGTCAGCGCCTACCAGGGCTCCATGTGGAATGGATTAAGTCACCACCAGGCTTGGTGGCGGGTGGCCTGCGGGTGGGCTCAGCCACTGCTGGCCCAGCCTTTGTCGAAGCCACCTCCCTGTGATCACAGGGCTCACGTCCAGCAGGGCTGACTCGATTTTCGTCTGGGAGTAAAAAGCTAGTGGACTCTGCTTGGAATCAGGATGTCCCTAATTCGAACAGATTGCTGGAGTCCACCTTGCAGGCGCCACGATTTAATGCAGATGTTACGGTAAGATCTGACATGCAGGCACTTGCATGTGATGTGCTCCTAATAAGCCCATTGACAAGACCAGAAGGCTGAGGCCCGGGAGGTAGGGTCGCTGGGGTGTGAGTGCCCGCAGGGCTTCAGGGGGAGGGATGATGGCCTCCTCCCTGGTTCTCTCCTTGCTAACGAGGAACTCCAGTTCGCGGGGTCTTGAAGGTCTCGGTCACTCAACTCTCCGGTCCCGAGGGGCAGCTTGGAATCCTGCCAATGAAGCTCGCAGCCGCAGAGTTCTCCGTGGACCCGGAGGATCCAGGCTTACCTGGCTGCGACCCCGCCCCTGCGGGTTAAGGCATCCTTAGACCAGGTGGCTCCGTGGAAACAGGCCTCGCACTTTCCAGCGCCTGGGCGCCTTCGTGTGGGCAGCCAAAGGCCCATCCCTAAATCCCAGGTTGCAAACCATGCAGAGGCCTCAGGACGGACCCAGATGGGAGGGAAACGGAGTCGGTCAGGGCTCTGGCGTTCCCTTCCCGCTGCCCCAGCGTCCGGTTAAGGTTTGTTCTGTTTTAGACATGGCCACGAGGGAGTTGAGCTAAAAGGCATGAGGATGACTAGGAATAATCACTGTGTAGCGTTATTCACGACAGTGCTGCTGATGTTCCCTGCTGCGCCCTAAGTGCTGACCGGGGGGGCCCTGGGGAGGGTGCTCGAGACACACTCGAGTGTGAGCCATGTGCCCACGTGCTCCTGCAGCTGCTGCAACAAAACCAGCAAGCTTACAGCACAGGAGCCTGTTCTCTCCCGGGCCGGGAAGGCAGAGGTCCGAAATCCCAGCGTCGCAGGGCTGGGCTCCCTCCAGAGGCTCCGGGGAGGGTCCTTCCTGCCCCTTCCAGCTGCTGGGGGCTCCAGGCGTCCCCCGGCTGTGGCCGAGTCCCTCCACCTCTGCCTCCCTCCTCACATGGCCTGTCTTCAATCTGTGTCTCAACTATCCCTCCGTCCTGCTAAGGACCCGTCATTGGATTTATGGTCCACCCGAATCTTTCAGGATGATCTCATCTCAGGATCTTTAACTTAATCACAAAGACCCTTTCTTCAGATAAGGTCACATCCACAGGCTCTGGGGGTGAGGACGTGGACTCGTATCTTTGGGGGCCACGAGCCCACAACATGGGCCAAGCACTCTTTGCTCAAACTCTTAATCCTCAGAACGACCCTCACCCTCCACGCAAGAGGAGGCAGCTGAACCCAGGCCCTCTAAGCCCTGCCAAGGCCACCGGCAGCAGGTGACGGGGCCTGGGTCCCAGGGATGCTGGCTCATTTCATGCATCCGGCCTGTCGCTTCTCCCCAGATGGCCTCCTCGGCCTCCCAGGGGATGTGCGCAGATGTTGGAGGTGGGGAGGCCTGGGCTTCTCCTGAATCTCTCCTCCTCACGTAGCCCATTTTGCAAGAGTCACGAGGCAGCTTCGGAGCGGAGGTCAGGTTGGGGAGGCCCACAGGGAGGCCGGCAGTGTGAGGCCCAGCAGCCTTGTCCTCTGGAGTCTGTTTCCTCACTTGCAACCGCAGTCTTCATTCCTACTGGGCAGCAGGAGTGGGGACCAAGTGTGCCGAGCACTCTAGGAAGTCTCTAGCGCGGTGCCAGGCACACACACACATGTGGGTGTGTTGCTGTCACACTCCTGGGAGGACAGCCGTCAAGACGACGCAGAAATAATCACCGTGCTGATCAGGCACCGAGCAGCTCTGGGCCCTGAGTCCTTCTGAGAGCTGTGCATTTATGACCTCATTTGTGCTCATGTGCCCCCCCACCCCCCGCCCCGAGGACGGGCTGCCCCTCGCCCCATTCCATAGTCGAGGACACTGAGGCCTGTTCGCTCACTTCCAACTTTGCGGTCTGGAGAATGCCACCTCTGTCTGCAACTCATGCCCCCTCCCTGCCCAACCCCCCACCAACCATGGTGGGCTTCCAGAGCAGGTCTGATGGGGGTCTTTCCACCCAGAGGGAAGCGAGTGTTAATTCCTCAATCCCCCCCTCCCCACCCCCATTGCTCAGTACCCCTGCCCGGGCGGGCTGGCCAGAGCGGAAATACTGGGGGTCCTGGCAGGTTTGGGGTGCTCCAGTCCAGGAATGGTGCTGCATTTGGGGTGAGGCCATGGCCTCACGCCAGGCTGCCAGGGGCACGGACAAGCCCGGAGGGCCGGACTGTCCTCTGTCGCAGGAGCACAAATCTGTCTGCAGCCTGGCCGCCTGCCTGCCACCCACCCTCAGCCTTTGGCAGCCCCCAGGGAGACCGGAGCCCCAGGGAGGCTGCTGTTTGTTCAAAGTTAGGACCTGGGTTGGGGGGAGTGCATGTGGAGCTCTGGTTTCACCACCTATGGCCTCGAACAAACCGCATCTCTCACCTTCTCCAGGTTTTGATGTTCTTACCTGCAAAACGGGACTGATAACATGACCCCTTAGAGGACCACTCGGGAGCTCCATGAGGCCTCACCCCAAACCCTCACATCCCCTAAAAGGCTTTGTGGAAAACCCTGTTTGCGGTCAGTGTTTGGGCAACCTGCACGCTTTCTTCTCATGTCTCTGTTGGAGAGTCCCGTTTCCCCCCCAGCTCAGCTGCGATCTGGGAAGCCGGGAGGCCAGGGAACTCTTGAACACGTCTGTGGGACCCATAACCTCTGTCGACGGGGTATTTGGGGTGGGGCAAGTTTCAGGACGAGTCAGGAGGAATAGAGTGAGTGGGTTATAAGGCACCGTTATGAATTTAGGAGAGAAAACGGGACTGAACTGGTTTTGCATCTCCCACCTATAGTAATGGGTGCCAAGTCCCAGGGGAGTCCAGCCAGGTGGCGTTTGGGGCCCAGGGGACTCTGAAACCCTGGCCACCCTGCACCCAGCCAGCTGGCAGAGGGACCTCCCCACCTTCGTGGCTCTGCTGTTTCATTGACGGACCCATTCGGCAATGACATAAATGGGGAATTAGGGGAGAGACGCATGGGGTCCGTTAGCCCCCCTCGGGGGGCTGGGGGAGGCTTGTGTCCCAGGTGAAGAATAAGCCCAGGGGGCCTCTCGCTATGCTGCAGACCTGCCATTGCTTCCACGGAGCTGGCTGATGTCGGTGTGGACTGTGAACTGTGGCGCCGTGTCTTGCTCACTGCATTCACTGTCATCATGGTGGAGGAACGCGGGCTGGCGTGACGCACAGCTCTGTCCCGAAAGGATCCCAGCGTTCTGGCCGGTTGGCAGCCGACACTCCTCTCCCTGCCCCTACCTCACCGGGGAGGGCCGGGCCCACGCACGGGGAATGAGGAAAGAGCCGGTGTCAAGACGGCACGACCCGATTTCCCAAGCCGATGTGGCCTGGAGGTCCTCCCCTCAGGCTGGGTCCTGCTGCAACGGAAGTGGCTTCACCGTGGCTTCCTGCAAACCAGCCCCCTCCGACCTCCACGCACCCCATGCGAGACAGGCGCCCTTCTCCTTGTGGTCCCGCAGCGCCCCCGGCTGGCGGAGCAGCCACCCCCTGGACTGTGGCCAGCCCCCATGCCTGAGGGAGGTGGGAGCCTGGGGGTGTCCCACCTGGAAGGACGCACATCACTTTTGCCCACAATGTGGCAGCCAGAACGAGTCATGTGACCCATCCAAGCACAAGGGGGTCGAAGTGCCACCCCACTGTCCACGTGCCACAGGATGGAGGGGGCTGGCATGTGGTGTGAAGAGCACTGAGTGCTGCATTGCCCGTGTGTGAACACAGGGGATTGGGGAGTGCCCCGCGGGCGGTGCGGCGAGCACCAGCCAGGAACCAGCAGCACCAGTGCTTCCGTCCTTTGAGACATGGGGCAAGCCCCTCACCATCCCTGGGCACCCCAGCCCCTCCTCCGTAAATGGTAAGAATGGGGTCTTGTTTCTTGTTTCTCTCTTCTGTGGCCATGTTTGGATGAGGACAGGTGGATGAGACCCGTGGAAGGAGGCGGAACACCGGAGGGAGGACGGACAGTCTCAGGGATGACTGAGAGAGCTCATCAGGGAGCCCTTTTATTCTGGAGCAATTGTAGATGGACAGGAAACTTGCAAAGAGTAATAGAGAGAGTTCCCGTGTACTTTTCACTGTGTCCCCGAGCGCTGTCACCTTTCACAGCCCTAAGACATCGATCAAAACAACGGGATTCGCACTGGTACATTATCATCAACTCAGCTATGGACTCCATTCAGACTTCACCCATTTCCCCATGAACGTTTTTTATCTGGCATCGCCCAGTGCCCCACAGAACAGCTCCAGCACCCTCAGAATTCCTGAGCATGTCCCCTCTGTAACGCATTACTGCTCCATCCCCAATTCCCTGCAACCACTTTTCTGTTTTCCAGACTGTCCTAGAAATGGCATATATTATATGTAGGCTTTCGAATCTGATTTCTTAAACTTAGCAAAACGCACTTAGGTGATTCCCGTGGTGTGAAGCGATGACAGACACATTCCTTTTTATTCTGAGTGGTATTCCATTGTATGGATGTCCTATAGTTTGTCCATCCACCTGTCTGTTGAAGGACATCTTGGTTGTGTCCGGTTTTCGGCAAATAAAGTTGCTATAAACATTCACATGAATGATTTTGTGTAAACAAGAGTTTTCAGTTCAATATAGTGAGCGTACGTTTAACTTTATAAGAAACTGCCAAACTGTCTTCAAAGCTGACTCAACCATTTTGCGGTGTCAGCAAGGAATGAGAATTCCCACCGGGTTTTTGGATTTTAGCCATTCTAACAGGTGTGTAGCGATATCTCACTATGGTTTTAATTTGCATCTCCCTAATGACAAGTGATGTTGGGTATTTTTTCATATGCTTCTCTGTCATCCATATATCTTCTTTGGTGAAGTGTCTGTTCAGATCTTTTGCTCATTTTTAATTGGTCTGTTTTCTTATTGTTGAGTTGTAAGAGCTCTTTATATATTCTGGATACACGTCCTCTTTTTTTTATCAGATATCTGATTTGGAAATATTTTTTCCAAGTCTCTTGTTTGTATTTTCATTCTTTTAACAGTGTCATTAACAAAGGAAATGTTTTTAATTTTGATAAAGTACAATTTACTAATTTTGTTCTTTCATGGATTTTCTTGGTGCCATATCTAAACACACTGCCAAACACAAGGTGATGTAGATTTTAACACATTTTTTTTCCTAGAAACTTTAGAGTTTTACATCTTATGTAAAGTTGTTTAGGTTAATGATCCTTTTTTAAAAAATCTTAAAATGTGAATTTTAACTGTAAAAATTGTTTTCTGTAAATATAGTTACATCAACTTCTCTGCACACAACTTGGTTCAGATATATAGAGAGATGATATACACAGATGCTATTGGTGCCAGAGAACGAAGTCAATTAAAGAAACATTTACTCTTAGCTTCAGGATAATTCCAGCTTTCTTTAGGCCATTAAAATGATCACTGCTGAAAACAGAGAGGACAACATACCTCCATGCACCAGTGTTCGGGGTAAAATTTATCAACTGCCTTACTCATTTCATATTATGGGGTAAAAGACCTCAAACAAAAATAGATTCAGTGTCTCTTATTGCTATAACTCTTAGGGTGGGGCATTCATGATCCACTTTGAGTACTTTTTGGGTAAAGGGTGAGGTATGTGTCAGTTCTTTATACATCTTGACCTTGTGTCTCGTGACCTTGCTAAGCTCATTTATTTATTCTAAAACTTAAAAAAAAAAAAGATTCTCTGGGATTCTTCTAAATAGATAATCATGTCACCTGCAAATAAAGGACAATTTTATTTTTCCCTTTCTGATTTGCATGCCCTTTATTTCTTATTTCTTACCTGACTGCATGGCTAGAACTTCCAGTGGGATGTGAAGGAGGGCGTTGGGAGAGGACATCCTTGCCGTGTTTCAGCTCTTGGAGGACCAGCGTTCAGGCTCTCATCAGCAAGTCTGATGTTAGCTGTAGGGTTTTGAAGGGACTTTGATTAGGGTCAGGAAGTGTCCTGTATTCCTAGTTTCCTGAGAGTTTCTTTCTGGTCATGAATAAATGATGCGTTCTGTCAAATGCTTTTTCTGTGTCTACTAAGATTATTATGGTTTTTCTTGTTTAACCTATTGATGTGGTAAATCACATTCATTACTTTTCAAACTCATTGAATTTTTGGTGAATAAAAAATGACCTTTTTTAAATGCTTCAGGTGCCCATTACTACTAATGGCTTCTAGGCCTTTCTGGCTGAGTGACTTGGGATAAGTCTCTTAACTTCTCTGGGCCTCAGGCTGGCCTCTCCGTACTTTGGTGGGGGGAGGTGGGCTGGATGGCTGACTTCAAAAGGCCCCTGCCGTTTTGGTGGTGGGGGTGATGGGAAAGTGGACAAGAAGAATGCCTTTCCGTGGCTGTGCCTTCGTGCTGACAGCTAACCCAAGACTTTGCACTTACTGGGTGTCTGCTGTTTTCCAGACCCCAGGCGGGACCTGTGAGCGTTTCCTCATATAATTCTTACACAACATTATGAGACAGGCATTGCAATCTTCACTCGACAAACAGGGAAGGTAGGATACAGAGAGGTCAAGTAGCTGGTCATGGCCACGCGTGCAGTGGGCAGAGGGCGCCATCTTGTAAGACAAGTGGTAGGAGGTAAAGTGAAGCACAGACACACGCTGCCCACTGCGGTGGCCACTAGCCACACGTGGCTCCCCAGCATCGGGAATGTGACTCCCCCACACTGAGATGTGCTATCAGGGTAAAAATAAAGTCTGGATTTTGAAGAGTTGGTACCAAAAAAAAAAAAAAAACGTAAAATTTCTCATTGGTAATTTGTTAGTATTATTTCATGTTAATGTTTCATATAGATTGGGTTAAATAAAGTACAGTACAGATGCAAATTCCACCTGTTTCTTTTCACTTTTTCTGATATGACGAGTGGGAGAATGTCAAACTACATATGTGGCCCAGACTTTATTTCTGTTGTACAGACGGGGAGTCAGTGGATTACGGCGCGTGGGCTGAATGTGGCCCAGCACCTGTTTCTGTTTTGTTTTGTTGGTAAAGTTTTATTGGTACATAGCCCGTCCACTCGTGGACATGTTGTCTATGGCTGTTTTTATGCTATGGCAGCAGACCTCAGACAGAGACCGTATCACCCACAAAACTTCCAATGTTCACTAACTGTCCTTTTACAGGAAAAGTGTGTCGACCTCTGTTCCAGATAAAAGTCTGGGAGGCTGGTTCCCAGAGCATTAACCATCCCTGTAGACAGGTTATAGGCGATTTTACATTTTCTTTTTTATATTTGTCTTTTCTAAAGTTCCAGAAATGGAAACATCACTTTTGACAACGAGGAAGAAAGATCATCCATGCTTTCTTATTGAAAATAATAAATTATGAGATGGGGAACCAAAGGTGTGGTTGGGGCTGACCCTGAAAATGAGTCATCTCTGTATGGCTCCTGAGCTTGCTCCCCAGGAAGATCTGGGAGGACCCCAGGAAGCCTCTGGCATGGGCAGCAATCCAAACATGCTCTCCTTTCGGAGGGGCTGTTTATGTAGGGATGAGGAGGGGGTGCAGGGGCTAAGGAAGCCAGTCAGCCAAGGGCCGACCCGAGGAAGCTGGGCCATGCAGTGTGGGGGGCTCGGGAAGCCAGGCCCATCTGGTTTGCGTTAGGTTTATAAGGTTGATAGCAAATAAGGGTATTAGAGCTAATTTACTTATTTAGAGAAAGACGACTCAATCCCAGAAACTGATTGGGATGGAGCAGTTCCCCGCCCCCCCGATCTCCGCTTGCAGAGTTGCCCCATGGGAGGAGGAGCCTGCATGCCAAGGCCCTTGTGCAAAGCTTGGTATCGTTTAAAAAACAGCCCTGCAATCTGGTGTGGCCTTGGGGTTGGTCTGTGGATCTTGCCAACCCCCCCTGCCTGCCCCCCCTGGCCTGGGCACACTTCCCCGAGGAGGATCTTGGCCCCCTGGGGTTTGGGGTGCACAGCAGTCCTGGGACGCAGGTAGTTTACAGGGCGAGAACGAAGAAGCACAGCAGCATCTCTTGGGGCCCAAAGCCCCTCACCCAGCAACCTCAGCCCCCTGGATCCCCGGGGTCCGCAAAAAAATCACAAGAAGCCCTGCGGCTCCCAGGCCACACACTGTGACTTCGGGTGCCTGCAGTGGCCGCAGGTTCCCAGGGTGCTGCCCAAAGCCCCCGTCCATTTCCCCCAAGCCAGGAATGATGTCCTGGGGACCTCCTGTGCAGGCTCTACCCTTGGACCAGGGGCTCTGGCTCCTGGAGCTCGGCTCTACTCGGAGGCAGGGCTCCCTTTGGCCTGGTTTTCCGGAGAGTACCTGGGCTTCAGAATCAAAGTCCTTCCTTCCTTCTCCCTCCCTCCCTCCTTCCTTCCTTCCTTCCTCCCTCCCTTCCCCCATCATTACATTTGTTATAATCAGGGTTTCGATATGGCTGGTTTATCCACCTTATTCTTGGAACAAACAGCATATTCTAGATTTACAAGATTGCACTCTTTCTTCAGACTTCATGGCTGTGACCTCAGCAGTCCTCACGAGATCCAGTAGATCCTATTAGATCCACTTTAGGACTCCTGTGTCACTCATGAGAGAAATGGGTCATTCAGTAAGTAATTAAATGTCAACCACCAACCTCCATCTTTGGAGCTAAAGTTACAGCCATGAACAATTATAACTAATTTATATCACCCTCCCAAATAAATAAGTAAATAAATAGAAAGGAAAATGGACATTTAAGGAGCAAGAAGTAAAGGGCACAGAAATCTAACATTTGGAAAGGTCTGTAGCACTGGTTTTCAGCTCTAGTTGCACGTCCGAATGCTTGAGGAGGTTTCAAAGAAATATCCATATTGACCCCACCCCAAACCAACCAGGTCAAAATCTCAGGGGTGGGGATGGGGGTTGGGAGTCAGGTCGGATGCAGTTAATGTCGAGAACCTCTGGCTTCTAATCGACCTCAGTGACAGATTCTGGGTTTTTCTTGCTCTAATCTGGTCATTCTCAAAGTGGGGTCCCGGAGCCAGCAGCATCCACATCCCCTGGGAACTTGTTAGAAATGCAGGTTCTCAGGCCCCTTGGACCTGCAGCGTTGGGAACGGGGTCCACATCGGTGATTCTCATTCCAGTCTGAGAACTCTGCTCTAGTCCATGAAACAGGTCCGCTTGCTCTTGGCTCTGGGGCTCCCCACCTCATCCCAGCTGGGCATAGGCCCCTCAAGTGTGGGGCCCCCCCGAGGCTCTGGGGGCATCCAGGTCTCATCCGCTATGCCAGCTCAGCTCACTGGGGCGGCTTCTGAGAAGCAGCACGCAGCTTCGCCTGGGCTCGGCGGGAGGAGAGTGGATCGGTGCGCAGTGTCTGGTGTGGACAGCCTTGGAGTGGCCCGCTCAGGGTCTGTGATGTGCATTTCCAGAAGCCTTTATCACTGGGAAACTGACAATCGTAGTTGGGGTGCCTCATCTATTTCTGTCTGCCGGGCCATTCTGGAGTTTGGCAGCTTCTTCAATGTCCCAGCAAGGAAACCCCACGAGCATGGCCATTTTAAAGTACCACGGACTGAAATTCCAAAGGACAAAGACGGCGCCAACATTGTAGTGTTCCTCATGAGGAACATCCCCTCCATCTCCCTACCTCCTGCCAGCTTCCACGGCCCGGTCACTTCTGTTTTTAATTCTTTCTCTCCTTTAAAATAAAATTCATCTTTGGTCTGATTAGAAAAGGGATATATCTTCACGATTGAAAACTGGTAAAATGCTAAACAAAAAAGGCGTGAGGAATGCAATTAAAATTGTCTGAAATCCCACCTCCCAGAAGTAATTCCTCGTTAACACTGGTTTTATCCTTCCTGGTCCCGTTTCTCTCCTTGATGTGGGGGGAGGACGCTGACCGGTGCACAGCATGTCACCTCACTTCATTCATTTAAATAAATACGAGGAGAGGCTCATGGCTTCATTGAGAAAAGGAAGGGCCCCAGGATCTTTGAGAAGCCTCAGGAGAGGACAGCACAGTCCCGGCCTCACCCTTGTGTGGACGAGGAAATGGAGCTGGAGGGAGGGAGTGTGGCCCCCGGCCATGCAGCTACCCGAAGCAAAGCGGCATCTCCTGCTGGGGCAAGGAGAGAATGAAGCCACAGAACCGTCTCGGAGGAAGTGATGTCAGGACTTCAATCTGCACATGGCATTCTAATGGGGTTGACCTGATGTGTGGCTCTATGACTCCATCCATGTCATGGGAGTCAAGATTCTTTCAGTTTTCAGTGACTGAGACTCATTTCACGTTTAAGTAATAAAAACAACAGACTCTGTGACTCATAATAGAAGGTCCCCCAACCCAGGAGTTCAGGCACAGTTGGATCCAGGCACTTGGATCATGTGACAGTCTGCCCCTCTCCCTTCCCTTGGTTCTACTCTGCTCTAGGTTGGTTTCATTTTCTCTGTGTACTGGCCTCTGGCAACTCTGGACTTACATGCACCAGTTTGGTCAGGTCAGGGTGAAGAATGTGATTGGTTCTCCGCTGTTCCAGCAACACCATAGGGGTGACACTTACAGGCTGGATCCTGAGAAATCTCTGAACCAGTCACTGTGACTCGGGTTGTCTGGGTCTGGGTCCTGTGTTCACCCCTGGAACTGGGGGGTGGTGTCACCCACACTTGAATCTCGTGGAGTGAGAGGACGGAAGGGACAGATCCCAGAGGAAACCGAGAGATTCATCCCTGAAGCAGGAGTCATGGAGGTTGGGTGGTCAAATTGGACTACCCTATGCAGGGCCAGAAAGGCCATCGCTTGAGACATTCCCTTCAAGACCTTCTGAAGAGCAGGGTCTGTTTCCTTCCTAACCCTTCTGCTCCTCGGATGGGGGATCATCATTAGCATATTAACAGGGATTGGGGTTCAACACTTGCAGGTACTTGAGGTCCTGGAGTAGGGGACAAGTAAGCTAGAAGGAAGAGAGAATTCTGGAGCTCAGGAAGCCTGAGTGGGAGGCTCTGGCATTCAGAGGATAGCGTGAGAACCCCTGGTGTGGGTGCTGGAAGTTTCCAAACAGAGAGAGAGGTTTATGGACAAGCTGCATGATTTCACAATTTTGCTCCTGGGTCAGCCCTGTCACGGCAGGACTTTTTTGAGCATATTCTCAGCCATTCCAGGCCGAGCTCTGGCTTCCATGTGCAATGACAGCTCATTCCAGGTGGAGCCAATTCCACAACCAACAGATGTGTCTCTGTTTATACTCGTTGGCTCACACCACTAATCCTCCTAGGTTCAACTTTCATGTTGGTCTCCTCCTATAGGCTGGAATTTCCAAGAACATGAGGAGCATGTGTGGTTTGTTCATTATCATATCTCTAGTGCCTGGCACACAGCTGGTGCTCAATGAGTGCTTGGATGGATGATGGCTGGATGGTTGAGTAGATGTTTGACTGAATGGCTCAGTGGATGGGTGGATAGGGTGTAGGTAGCTGGGTGAGTGGTTGGGTGGGTGGATGGATGGTTGAGTAGGTAAGTAGCTGGGTGGATGGCTGTGTGGGTGGGTAGCTGGGTGCGTGGATGGATGGGTAGGTAGGTGGGTGGATGGATGGGTGGGTAGGTGGATGGATGGATGGATGGATGGGTAGGTGGGTAGATGGATGGGTGGGTAGGTGGGTGGATGGGTGGATGGTTGGGTAGGTGGATAGATGGATGGGTGGGTAGGTGGGTGGATGGATGGATGGGTGGGTAGGTGGGTGGATGGATGGGTGGGTGGGTGGGTGGATGG
>NW_022589759.1:3035286-3053918 GCF_004348235.1 Phoca vitulina | reverse complement strand
TAGGTGGGTGGATGGATGGATGGGTGGGTAGGTGGGTAGATGGATGGGTGGGTAGGTGGGTGGATGGGTGGATGGTTGGGTAGGTGGATAGATGGATGGGTGGGTAGGTGGGTGGATGGATGGATGGGTGGGTAGGTGGGTGGATGGATGGGTGGGTGGGTGGGTGGATGGATGGGTGGGTGGGTAGGTGGGTGGATGAATGGGTGGGTGGGTGGGGGGGGTGTTTGGGTAGGTGGGTGGGTAGCTGGATGGATGGGGGGTGGGTGGGTAGCTGGGTGGATGGGGGGTGGGTGGGTAGCTGGGTGGATGGATGGGTGGGAGGTGGGTGGGTGGATGGATGGTTGGGTAGATGGTTGGGTGGGTGGTTGGGTAGGTGGGTGGGTAGCTGGATGGATGGATGGATGGGTGGATGGATGGATGAAAGGATGGTTGAGAGGACAGATGGCTGGATGGAAGGTTAACTGGGGCAGAATCATGTGACTGTTAAAAGTAGGGTCCTTGAAGCCAGACTGCCTGGGTTTACATTCCATTTGCTGGTTAGCTGATCTCGAGTAAATTTTTAGCCTCGTTGGGACTCCATTTTCTGATCAATAAAATGTGGATACCGCCAGTATTGTCCTCAGAGGCTATTGCGGAGATGGCCTGAGATGCTGCATACAAAAGCCCCATGTGCACTCCCTGACACACATGTAGGCTCGATGACTGTGGCCTGCCCTGTCCTTTTTCATTTGTTTTTCAGCAGATATTTACTGACCACCAGATGCTGCATTGCTGGGCACTTTCTAGGCGCCGGGCGATGGGGGGGGGGGGGGGGTCGGTGGGTAGGGATAGCAAGGCACTCCTGCCCACCAAGAGCTAATATTTTTATGGAATGCATTTTCCTCATTTGCTTTAAAAGCACTTATTATAATTTACATGCATTTTTTTAATTCTTGTCTTCTTTCTGAGAGCTGCCCCCGCACTGGCCTGCACAGTCCAGAAGGCAAGCGCCTTTACTGTTCTGTCCACAGCTGGATATCAGAGAAAATACATGACTATTCTCCTTCCAGCTGCTCAGGCCAAAAGCCCTGGGGTCGGCCTTGTTCTTCCGTCCTTCACATGCCACGTTCAGTCCTGGTGCAGATCCCGCTGGTCCCGGACCCAGCCCCCTCTGCCACCTCCCTTTTACCTCGGGCGGTCTAAGCCCCCCTCCTCCTCACCCTAATACCTGCCAGTTTCTCCCTGCTTCTGCCCTTGCCCTACGCTCTGTTCCCACATTAGCCAGAATGCTCACACGAAAAGCCAGAACACATCCACCCAAAACACCCTGCCGTGAAGCCAATAAGCTTACCATGACTGCCAGGCCCCCGGTGCCCGGCTTCTTCCCGCTCCTGCCTGTTACAGCCCAGACGCCTCTCTGCTCCGGCTGTGTGGCCTGGCTGACCCTCCAGTGTGCCAGGCCCACATTGGCTTCAGGGTGGCGCACATTCTGTTCCCTCTGCAATGTTCTCCCCAGGTCTCCTCCCTCCCCTCCTTCTGGGTTTACTCAATCACGACCCCTTGTCAGGGAGGCTCCCCTGGCCTCCCAAGCTCCGAGTTTATGACCCCCCCCAACCCTCCTGTCCCCCCGATTCTGATGGCTCTCCTTCCTTGGCGCTTTGCTATCGAACACGCAGGATATTTTGTGGTCTGTTTCTCTGGCGAGAAGGTAAGTTCCATCAGGAAGACAAGTTCTGTTCTCGGTTCCGAACCCAGCGCCCTCATGCAGCGCTGCCACAACGTAAATGCTCAGTAAATATCTGACGGGTTATCCCGACTCCCACTACGGTTGTTATTAGTATTTTGAGCAACCTTTTCCTCTCTGGGGATGCTCTGACTGGGGCGCTTGTCCCCACCCTGTAACTCGTGCACCCACGCCCCAACTTCTTGTATAAATGACTTGTTTTGTGCCCTTGTTTCCAATTTGTAAGCGGGAAGGGGGTTGGCAGAAGCCCCTCCAAGTTCTCGCCCAATTCCAACACTCGAAGGCTGTGTCGTAGGTTCAAAGGTGGCCCCCAAAGATATGACACTCCCTAATCCGTAGAATGTGTGACTGTGACTTGATTTGACGAAGGGGTGACTATTACCTTGTAAGGCAAAAATAGGCAATGAGGTGAAGGGTATTGAGAGGAGGAGCTGGTCCTGGGTGACCCAGGCGGGTCCCAAATCTGATGACAGATGTCCTTGTGGAGCAACACAGAGGGAAAGACAGCAGAGGAGGGGAGCCAGACAAGGGGAGCCGGGCCTGCACCAGGGGACGCCTGTTTGCTGATCTCTCTCTCCTGTGCTCATGGTTTCTCGTCTTCTTGGGATGTGGACCCCCTTCTCCCTTCTGGGAAGAGGGGTGTCCTTGACTGGCTCCTGACTTCTGCTTCATTCTGCAGGCGGCCCTGAGCAGCCACCCTGAACATGCCACCCTGAAATGTCTCTGGCTATGGAAGGGTGAAACCGTAGGAAGCAAGGGAAGGGCGGAGAAGCTCCCCAAGGCATGACTGGACCACGGACGAGGAGGCCATCACACCCACCTCTGTGGCTCTCTCCGTGGCTCTCTCTGTGGTCTCTCCAGGGGTCTTCACACCACAGACTGCTCTCCTATCCCAGCAGGATAACTGGTCACCTTCCTGTCCTGACCTGTGCCCAGAAGCTTTGTCTGATCAGGAAGGACCAAGCCTTGCACTCATTTCTGGCCCAGAAAAGACCCAGGGAGGGTCCGCTGGCTCCGCGTGGCTTGCGGCTGGCTCTTAAAACCTGTGGTGCTGGCTGGGTGTCAGTGTTGTTTGACCGGCCCGCATGGGGCAGGTCCCCATCCTCAGCCCAACCATCTCTGGCCAAGGGGAGCTGTCACGCGAGATGTGGTGACTCCTGCCAGAAACATGGGACTCCGACGGAGGCGGGAGGTTCCTAGTCCTGGGAAGGGGAGGTGGGCAGACAAAGCAAGGTGATCCCCGCCTCTCCTGGATCTTCTGCGCATCTCCACAGATCCCAGGTCTGACTTCAGACCCATCCAATTGGTCCTGTGAACCTTTTTTTCTGTCCAGGTGAGATACGTTTTAGGCCCCCCGTGACTCTGGATTTCTGCCTGGGGACACGACCCGTCCCATGGTTGAAACCTGGCCAGCCCTGTAAAGAGGCCAGGGCTGAGGTGAGCAGTCGTGGGGACCTGCAAGGCCTGCTGTCTGGGGGACCAGGATTAAAGGAAACTAAGGGGTGAAGCCAAAGGTCGGCAGGGACTCGGGGAAGAACAGCAGTCCGAGGCCAGGGGACTTGGGGGCACGGGTGTGGGTGCAGCGGACGTGCCCTTGGCCAGCACTGGAGACTCAGAGGTGGGCCCAGCTGGCCGAAGGAACAGGAGTGGGCCAGCGCCGGCAAACTCCCGCCCCACGTCACTTCAGAGCCGTCTGGGAGGTGTACCAGCTCTGGACGCCTAACAGCTCGGGCGGTTAGGAGGGCCTGGGAGACTTTAAATCAAACTGATCTCGTTCCAGAAGGACGCGCTGAGTGAGCTGCGGTACGTGGGGTGTGCATTGGCGGGGAGGCAGAGAAGGTTCGGCGGGGAGCTTCCCGTGGGGTGGGGCAGAAAACATGGACACAGGTACCCCTGAAGCAGGGTAGCTACACACATATCTACACGTTTTTCTTTGTAAATCAACTTTACTGAGGAGTATTTGCCTACAATACAGCGCATCCATTTCGAGGGTGCAGCCTGATGACTTCTGACGAACGCATCCACCCATGTCCCCCACCCGCTCCCCGAGAAGACATGACGCACGTCCAGCCTCCTGGAAAGCCCCTCCCGCCCTCCGCAGCCCTGCTCCACCCTGGCCACAGGCAGCCACAGTCTGCTTTTCCTCACTTGGAAAGTGGTTTCGCCTGCTCTAGATTTTCATACAATGGCATCATATGAATGTCCTCGTCTGCTGCTGGTTTCTTTCACTCACTGGGATGTCTCTGAGGTTCATCCGGGCTGTGGCGCATCAGCACTGCCTGCATGTTGAGTGCTGAGTAGTACTCCTCAGGGCGGAGAGCCCCTGCTTGCCCCTTCCTCCTCCTGCAGATGGACATCAGGAGGGTCTCCAGTTTGGGGCTCTCAGGATTGAGGCCGTTGTGAACGTTCGTGGCAAGTCTTCTGTGCAAACGTTTTCATTTCTTTTGGGAGGTGGAATCCACCTGGCTCAAGCTGCATCGTGGTGGAGATCAGCTAGCTGTTCACAACCGATTTCAGGCCTGACCATGTTTCCCAGCGGTCCTTGCAGTCCGGCGAGGCCACGAGCCAGACTGTATCCATGGAATGTGAGCAGAAATGAGGGATGCCACGTCCAGGCCAAACCTCCCCACCGTGCTCCATGCCCTCTGCCCTTCTGCCAGCCTGGCTCAGATGCACGTGTTGACCACAGAAGTCAGTGATGGAAGAGACGGAGCCACGAGATACGAGGGACGTGGGTGTCTGAGCGCAGTTTGGATGAGGGCCACTGGACTCGTCAGGGTCGCCCACCTCAGGCCCCGGAGAATAAGAAGCGGCCCTCACTCCTGGAAGACACCCTCCACCCCAAGACCATGGCAGGGTGGGGACAGAGGACTAAGGAGGCCACAGGACTTAATGGGAACAGCAGCTGTTTGAAACCAGGTGGGGCCTGACTAGGAGCGACCCCAAGTGTGTCCTTGAGCTTTCTGAACCTCAGTTTACTCATCTGCAATATGGGTGGCCACCCCAAAGTCCACGCTTTCCTAATTTCTGGGAAGGAGGGTGGGTGGTAGGGGAACACTGGGGCCTTCTCTGTTGATTTCTGTGTGTGGCCCAGTCGGGGAGCCCAGGTTAATCCAGAGTAGAGGCTCTCAGAGCTGGGTCCCTGGACTGGCAGCAACAGCATCACCTGGGAGCTTGCTAGAAATGCAGATTCTGAATCAGAAACTCTGGGAGTGGGGCCCAGCCATCTGCACATTAACAGGCCTTCCGGGTGATTCTGACGGAGGGACGGTTTGAGAACTACTGGTCTAGAAGGTTCTCAGGAGCAGGGGAAACCACACTTCTTTCATCCCTGAGCAAGTCTCAGGGGAGGGACAGGCCTTGCGGAGACCCAAGCAGGCCATACAGCCCAGCGTGGGCCCCTCTCCGCCTGATGGTTTCCAGGGAAGCAGCTGGGCCTGGGAGCCCGTGGGACAGGCCCCTTCGGGAGGGTTCAGAAGCCAGCGGAGGTGATGGGCTCGGAGAAGGGCTCACAGGAGAAGGGCCTCCCAGTGGACCCTCGGTGGCCCCCACGGGTCCTCCTGTGCCCCTGCTATGGCTCTAGCACACACAGTTGTTTTAAGCTGTGTCCTCTCTCACTCAGCAGGTGCTCCTGTCCCCTCCCCGGGGTGGCCCTCCGCACACTACAGTCACCAACCGCACCTGTGGACAGGGAGGCCTGGGGCGCCCATGCCCTCCTCCCTGTGCAGACGCACCCCTCCTGGGCAGCCAGGGGCTCAAGCGCCTGCCAGGTCCAGGCCGGGCGGCCTGCGGGCTCATTAGGCTGCATCTGGATCTAATTAGCAGCGGAGCCTCCGTCAGCCGAGGGCTGCCTTTATCGTCCCCAGGGCAGAGCCCAGACGGGAGAGGAACGGCTGGGATATGCTCTGCTTCCTGCGGGGCGGGGAGGTGCGCCTGCGTGTCGGTGGTGGACTTAGCGCTGGTTCGGGGGGGAGGGAGAACGAGCCCAGCATCCCATGGTCAGCTGGCCTCATGTTCTTCCCAGGCCCCACGGGGTGGGAGCGATGATGGGGTGCTCCTTGACACCTTGCCCTGCTTCAAAACACATGCTGTGAAAACAATTTTTAGTTGAACCTGATAAAGGCTGTGTTTTCTTCTTCTTAGAACCTTCTAGATCAGCAGTTCTCAAACTCTCGCACTATTAGAATCACGGGGTGGGGGGCGGGGGTCGTGTTAATGTGCAGACGGCTGGGCCCCACTCTCAGAGTTTCTGATTCAGAATCTGCATTTCTAGCAAGTTCCCAGGTGATGCTGATGCTGCCAATCCAGGGACCTGACTCTGGGAGCCTCTGTGCTAGATTTACCCGGGCTCCCCGAATGGGCCACACACAGGAATCACCCGGGAGCTCTACCATCTACCGCTGCCTGGATTCTGCACCCTGGCATCTATTTGGCAGTTGGTGTGTATTGGCTGGAGCACTGGGAATGTTCAAGGTCATGAGGTGATTCTAATGCATGACGGAGCACAACCGTGGAAGATTCATTCCTCATAGGTGTGTTCTGATAGGCAGGCGCTTGCACCGGGTCCTCCCACACTGGACGTGAGTGATAACGAGGAGAGCTAACAGTTACCGTGCACTTAAGCCTGGGTGCCGCTGATCGGATATGGACAGCTCATTTACCCCCTCTGTGCTCCCACGAAGCAGAGGGTACAGTTATTCCCGCTTTAGAGACAGGGACACTCAGGTGGAAAGAGAGGCGAAGTGGCCTGCCGAGGTCACGCAGTGACAGTGACCCCCTCACGGGCTGTCCCGCTCCAGGCCTGGGGCGAGGGGCTCCCCTGGGAGCTGCAGCGGGACAGCCCGCTCGGGGGTCCAGCGCAGAGTGGGGCCTCGGGACCTGCTGTCAGTGCTGCCCTGTCCCCTTAGGGCCAAGGCTGGGCAGCCAGTGGTTCGAGGAGGGGCAGGACAGATTCGCAGAGCCATGCTAATTTCATCACGAAAGCACTCCTCGGGTGCTGCCATTCACTTAATTTTTGAGGTTCCTCGTTAATGCAGCAGACCTCATCAAAGCCCGAATCCCACAGACCCTAACGAAGCTGAATCCCACGGACCCCGTAGAGGCCTGAATCCTGCAGAAATAGAGCCACAGCCGAATAGGCAGGAACTTCTCTTCCAGAATCTAACCAAGTATCTAAAAGTAAATTGAAAAAGATTTGGAGCCGTCACGATGGGTTAAAAACCCAACCTGTGCCACTTAATGCTGGCTGTCAGCCCTGCTCTAGCAGCCCTGTGCTTCCAGCTTCTGGGAGGCACTGACAGACGGACGGACGGATGGACGGGCAGCCGGAGAGGCCCGCAGCCCTCGGTGAGGGCCTGGGGGTGAGCTAGCAGTCCGCAGGAAGGCGGGGCCTTTCCTTTGGTTTGCTCAGAAATTCCTATTCAAGGATGACTACAGGAGAAAGAAAACTATTACCACCACGAATCCGAGGATCCTCAAGGGAACGGCAGGCTGGACAATTTCGTACAGAGGCAAAGACCCGGAGACTCGGAGGAAAGTGGCCAACCTCGCGGTGGTTCCGCACCTGCTCCTCCTAACACTAGCACCACGGGTTTTTTTGTTTTCCTGCTGGCTTTCTTTTCCGGAGTGTCTGTGCCCTGCGGGCAGGCATCTTGTCTGATTTGCTCCTGGTGGGATGAGTGACGAGCCGCCGTGGAAGCCACAGTGTACTGAGCTACGCTCACGGCCGTGGCATCTGGAGAAATTCAAAATATGTCCCAAACCCTCCGAGAAATGTGCAAGTCATTTTGGGAAAAAAAAAATTTCCATAAAAATGGTTGCAACAAAAAAAGTTTTGTTGATTAAAGCGGCACAAATAATGTGGGGACCTGATTAAGTGGCTCACTGAGTGCAGTGCGGTCATGGATGGTTTTGTTGCCCGGGAAACCGACCACCAGGCTCGGTGGCCCAGGTTACACCCTGCTCGTAAGTCAGATGCTGAATCTGGCATGTGTTTTCTGACAGAAAACAATACGCAGCATCCTCACTGTTCGTGCTGGAAATCGCTGATGCGCTTAGCTCTCGTTTTGGTCTCCTCCCCTGCTCCCTCCCACTCCCTAAGGTGGTGCTGTCCTTCTGGTCTGAAACGAAGGTGCGCTGAGCATGACCGTGTCCACCCCAGCCAGGTTCTCACCAAAGCAGAAAACACCAGCCAGGCCCCTTCTCTAATGTTAAACACAGAGTGTCAAGGTAGCATTGCTTTTTGGCTGAAGGTCACACACCAGATTTTAGCAAGGGGAAAGAACAAAAACACTACCCATCCAGCAGCATCAAATTGGGAATTTCCTCTGTGTATTTAAAAACATATTCTGAGGTCATGACCCTCTTGGGGGTTCATATTTTTCTTTGCCAGCCCCATATGTGTAATTAAAGCCCGCATTTGAAATGAGGACTGGAGATCCTAGGGCCACTTTCTCACACGCTCGAACCAGCTTCTTCCTTCCCGGCTCCCTCCTCCTCCTCCCCTTCCTCCTGTCCCCCTCTTCTCTACCTCCTCCTCCTCCACTTAGATTTGGAGAGCTGGGGGCCCGGCTCAGGCTCTCTTTTGGTGGCCAAACGGCAGTGACAAAAGCTGGCACTGGTTGAGCCCGCGATGCCTGGTGCACGGAAGACTCACTGCTCCTGTAGGGCTGGATGCACTTATTATCTGCGTTTTGCAAATAAGGGAAAGGAGACTCATCAGGTCAGGAAGTCATGTAGCTCGGAGGTGACCTTGGACCCCAGAACTGACGCTTGTGGGGCATCAGGGGGAGGCGAGGTGAGCACGTTCCCACGCAGTGTCCTTCAGAGGTGGTGGTGTCCTCAGACAGCCTCCTGGCCAACCACCTCCCGTGACAGGTGATAAGGCTGGGGTCTACAAGGCCTGCCCAAGACCAGCAGGCGGTAGAGTGGGGGCCATGCCGGGTTCCCTGACCCCGTCTGAGTCTTTGCTCCACAGCCATGCCTCCCTGGCCACCTTCCCTGGCCCCTTGTCTCTCACTGTGCTCTCCCAGGCCCGGCAGCCAGCTTTCCCCTGTTCCCTCGTCCTCACGGTGACCGTCAGAGGTGCTGGAGTGGACAAGCTTGTGCTGAGGCCCTGGTGGAGGCCTCTCACCATCGACACGTCATCCGGGCACAGCCCACCATGCGTTCCCGGCCTCTGACCCCTCTTCTTCAAGACGAGGCTGGACGGGACAGGCTGGGGACAATCCCCAGGGCCTGACAGGGAGAAGGAGGAGAGAAGCTTCCTGCCAATAGTGGCAGGTCCTCCCAGGCCACGAGCCCGGAGGGGATCCCGGGTGATGTCTTTGGATGGGAGAGCCGAGGATGCACGGGAGCCCAGCAGGGCCTTGGTCTTCTGTGCCTTGCATGCGGCTCCTTCCCCTCTTCTCCACTCCCTGGACCACCCAAGGTTTCAGGCCCTGTCCAAACTGACTCAGCCGGTGCCATGTTTCCAGAAGGTTCTCCCACCTCCATTCTACCACACTGGTCATCCGTCTGCTTGCACATCTGCTCCCCTTCCTTCTCCCGCCTGGCGTGGGCCCATGGACGCTGACTTCTCCCCCCTGCATCAATAGCAACCCTGCCTCTGTGGACGGAGGCCAGGCGAGAAGTCAGCCTGAGGGCAGAGCGTGAGGTGCCAAGTGTCCACGGGGGCCCTCCCTGCCCTGTGCCTCATGTGCTCTGTCACTGGGCAAGCTGGGAGTACCCCTAAGCCCGCTTCCTGGGGCTGCTCAGGATTAAATCAGGGGGAACAAGAAAGGATCTAGAAACTGCCCCATACATAGTACCTCCCCAAAAACAAATGTTAGCTGTGAGCGTTACTATTTAAAGAAGGTGAGTTTGGTCTATGCGAGGACTGGAACTCTGGGTCATGAGGCTAGTCCTGGTATCTGCCCAAGAGAAATGCAAACCCATGTCCACACAAACACTTGTACACAAACGTTCACAACATCACAACAGCCTCAGGGTGGAAACAACTCACATGTCCGTCAACTCATGAGCAGATAAGGAACACGTGGTCTATACATGCAGTGGAATATTACGTAGCCATGAAGAGGAACGAGACTCTGACACCTGCTAGACGTGAGAGAACCTGGGAAACACCATGCCAAGTGACACAAGGCAGTCGTAGACAACAACGTGCCATGTCTTCCACCCACAGAAAAGTCCAGAATAGGTACATGCGTAGAGACAGGAAGGAGGCTAGCGGTTGCCAGGGGCCAGGAGGGCAGCGATGGGGAATCGTTGCCAATGGGGACAGGTTTCCTTTTGGGGTGATGGAAATGTTCTAGAGTCAGATATTGGTGACAGTTATGCAACACTAAATGCCCCTGAATTGTTCACTTTAAAACGGTTAATTTTCGGTTACGCGCATTTTACCTCAATTACACAATATGGCTCCCGGTCACCCCTCAGGCTCACGCCGTCTCCACTGCCCCATCTGAGCCCCCAGAGTCCCCGCTGCTGCCCGAGACGCCAGCCCTCCACCACCTCTACGGTCAAATTCACCTTCCCAACAAACCATCCAGAGCCACGTGGCCTTCCTGCCACACCGAGTCCTCACTCTGCACATGCACGTAGGAGACGCACTGTGCGCGGGTCACCTGGGACCCCGTGTCCTCCTGACCCGGGCTGCACCCCCGGTGATTCTGTTTCTAGTGGTGTGAGGTGGGGCTCAGGCACTGAGCGTCCTGAAAGCTCCCCCTTTGGGGCTGGAGCACACCCAGGACAGAGAACCACGCTCTGGAATCCGCGAGTGTCCATGAGGACGTCGGGTACGACTGGGCCATTATTTCCACACCTACAAAGTGCTACTCCCATTTTTCTTTAAACAGAAAATACTTTAAATAGCAACATTTAAGCTAAAATAGTATTACCTTCCAGCAGAACCACTGCACCCTTCACTGACTCCCATGGCGTGCTTCCTGCAGTGGGCACCGTTCTCAGCATCGGCACTGAGACTCGGCAGCAGCCCCTGAGATAAGTCCCGTCACCGGGGGCACGGGGGCCAGAGGGGCAGGTGGCCTGAGACCATGGGGCCGCCAGGGCAGGGCTGGGTACGAGCCAGGTGGGCGGCTCCAGGTGCGTGCATGTGACCGACCACGTCCAGGCCGCAGGGCCCCGTCAGCCTCACCTAAGCAGTGTCATAAGCTCATGCGTGGCTTACGCCTCCCCAACCCACGTTACAAGAAACCTGCAACTGTGGACACAGGGAGGTGCTCTCTACGCACCACCTAAATCCCTGGCATGCCACCAGGAGCAGACACCTCCACGTCTGGGAAATTCTGGGACAGAGAAAGAGCACTTGCTTTGGCATCTATTTTATGTTTAAATTCCAGCTGTGGGACGTCGGCAAAGACTTGTCACCTCCTGAGCCCCAGGGTGTCAGCATCTGTAAATGGGGACACTGCCCACTGCAGAGACAGTGGAGATGGTGGGGGGGGGGGGGGGGGGAATGGAAGAGACTTGATAGCTCTCAGGGGGGGGGGGGGGGGGGGGGCTCCAGGCAGAGTCCTAGTCTCAGCCATCGGCCTGGACCCAAGAACGGTGTGACCTGGCAGTCCCGAGGACAACTCCCGTCACAGAGCTGTTGGCAGGGCCGGTCAGGATGGGGCCAAAGGAGACCTAACAGGATTTTATGGAATTGTAACCCTCTCTCCTCCAAATAATCTCCAAGGCAGTAAACTTGGGCTGCAGATCAAGGGTTCTCGGTGTTATTTTACGAGCAGACACCCTCTCAGGCCAGTTTGGGCAGGTCCCACATGGCCCCCAGGCCCCGGCTGGAGTGTGTGTCTGTCACACAACTGTGCTGGCCACGCCGCATCCATCAGTCGCTGCCCCCAGAGAAAGGGTCGGCCTGTACCTGATACAGTAGGATAAAATCAGGGGTCTGTGGAAAGGAAGTGCGCTGTGCATCCAGACGTGGAAATCGGACTGTTGGAACTCCTAGAGGGAACTACCCCATTGCGTCTTCCTGACCTTGGAGTCAGGGCAGATCCTGCACTGACACCACGCACCTTAAAGGGGTTTGGCGCATTACAACTAAAACACAAAATAATTCTCTTCTCCCTGACAAATGCACCCTTGAGAAGAAGGCGGGGGGAGCCCATGGAGCCACCGACTCGACTCGAAGGAGGTGTTTCCATCCTCCCTGATGGCTCCTGGGCTCCAGTCATGCAGCCACCTCCATTGGCTGCCCTGCCCACAGGCGCTCCCCGAGCCAGCCTCCCCGCCGTTACATCTGGGAGCAGGTGACACGGGCGGTGTGCCGACCGCAGCCCCTCACGCCTGTGGGCGCTGGTGTTTGTCAGCATTGTGATCCTACAAGTTTGTAAAAGCCTTTAAAACAAATCCATAGACGAACCATGAGAGACGATGGACTCTGAGAAACAAACTGAGGGTTCTAGAGGGGAGGGGGTGGGAGGATGGGTTAGCCCGGTGATGGGTATTAAAGAGGGCACGTTCTGCATGGAGCGCTGGGTGTTATGCACAAACAATGAATCATGGAACACTACATCAAAGACTAATGATGTAATGTATGGTGATTAACATAACATAATCGTAAAAATAAAATAAAATAAAACAAAATAAAATAAATTTACCCTTGCAATTGCAAAACAAAACAAAACAAAACAAAACAACAAAAAAACAAATCCATAAATAGGAGGAGGACCTAATAGGAAAGTCGGCAAGGGCATGCACGGGCGGTTCGCAGAAGATGAAACCGGGTGTTAACGCACCGCGGAAAGGTGCGCGTTCTCACCGGTAGATGGGAGAGTAGTAACGTGAACCAGAGGTCTCTCCTCAGGCTCATCCGCAGTGGGTCAACAACATGGCGAGACTGTCCCTCAGAGCACTCTTGCGACACGCAATTTGGCCAGAGGTAGTAAAACTGAAGATAAGTAGCTCCAGGACACACTTTTCGTTCCTGGGGACATGCTTGCAAATGCGCGTTTCGTGTGTGAGGGTGCGTGGGAGAACGTTCACGGTTATGGTCCACCTGTCGGAACCGCCGGCCACCTGTGCCCCGGAGAGCTCCTCACCCTGCCTGCCTCCCGGAACTCAAAACGGCTTACCCACAGAAGACTTCGCATCCATATCCACAAACCCCCAAAACAGACTTTGGAGTAAAATGTAAAAGTTCCAAAAGGAAACATCAATCGGACGTTCTTAACACTTTTTTAAAAATACAAAATAAAGCTCTAAGTTGTTCTTGGATGCCCATGAGAGGAACAGTGAGGTGCAAACACTGAAAAACAAAAGAGCTTCTGGGAACAACAGCGGGGCTTTGGGTGGGGAGCAGAATCTGAAACTTTGTAGGATCCACACTGTAGGATTTAGTGTCCACAGAGAGCGCAGACGGGTGCTCAGCGCTCAGGCCCATGAAGAGGACGCTCCCTCATCTTTCCCCTGTGGGCGGTGCTGCAGTGCGTATCCACGGGCTGGATGGAAGCTGCTCCACGGCCCTGACCAGCCTTTTGTGCCCAAACTGGTGCCGGGCGGCCCCTCCTCGCTCAGACCTCGCGCCAAGCTCTGGGGTCAAGGTGGGTGCGGGTGGCCGGGCGGGTGGCCACCAACTTGGAAAGGGGCCGTGTTCTCCCAGAAATGGTCTCCAATGGAGCGTAAATAGCCAAATATTAGCCTGCCACATAACAGGGGATGAGAAAATGTCGGTCTGTTTCTTGTATTTGATGCAGAAAAACTATTTAAATCTATGAAACTTAAAAAAAAAAAAGCCTGTGTGTGTTAGCGGGGAGGGAGGGAGTATGTGTCTGAGGGCCAGACTTCTGTGCGTTGCCTTATTGTGGCTGCTTGAATTCTTTCCAAATGGGCCTTTCTTTCCTTTTTTCCCCCACCCCCCCGCACGGAAAAGGGCCCCCTTTTCATATTTTACATGTTGTGATTTCACTGAGCCCTTCCAATTGGTCGTCAACAGTTCATTTGTGCCAGGACCTTCTGTAAACTCTGCACGCGGGTCTCCCGGCCTGACCACCCACCGAAACAGGCTGTCTAAACAGCGTGTGTCTGGGCCTCAGACACAGCAAGTGAGTTAAAGATGGATCCTGTCCAAGGGTTTTTTTTTTTCCTCCAAGCAGAGGTGGGGGTTGGGTGGGAGACCCTGGTAGCACCAGGCCCTACTCAGAGGCGGCCTTTTGAAGTTGGAGGGAAATGGCCCCTGTCTTCTGTCATTTCTCTCCGTGGAAGCCCTTGAGCTCAGAATGATCTCTCTCACCCTCTCTAATTTGGGGAGTGGGGTCCATCTCTGTGTCAGGGAAAAACACAGAGACTGGAGCTTCTTTCAACCTCCTCCCAAATACTGTAGGACTGAGGTGTCCCCTCCACCCCTACTCCTGACTTTCCAGGCTATAACCTTCAGGATACACTTCTCTCTGGATCCTGAGTGGTCCTTGGCCTGTGGTTGGCAGCATCAGAAGTCACCTGGGGACACTGAGATATCCCTAGCACGTGTCAAGGCCCTGTGGCCAGTGCCCACACGTGATCGCCTTTGACCCTCCCAGCAGCCGTAGGAGCTAGGCACTGTTAGCGCCTATTTTATAAAGGAGGGGGAGGGAAGAGCAGAGAAGCAAAGATGCTCATGTAGGTTGTTGTGACTCATACATGGAGGAGGGATTAGGGTCTGGGTGTGTCTGAGTCGGGGACTGTGTTCAACACTTGTCACTAAGTTCTTCTGACCAACCCTGTTCTCTAGTCTGCTGGAAGAACAGGGAAAGTGGTCCACGAACATTTCCAATGTGATTGCCGTGTGTGTGTGGCTGTGGGAACATCTTTATTGAGGTATAATTCACATACTGTATGATTCGTTCATTTAAAGTATATAACTCAGTGGTTTTTAGTATATTCACAGAATTCTGCAGTCATCATCACCATTCATTTTAGAATATTTCCACCACCCCAAAAGAAGCCCCATACCCATGAACAGTCACCCTCCCTTCTTCCCCTTCCTTGGTCCCCTGCATCACCATGAATCTGCTTTCTGTCTCCATGGGTTTGCCTGGTCTGAGCATTCCCTATACATGGAACCCTACGACACATGGCCTTTTGTGACTGGTTCCTTTGACTCAACATATAGTGTTTTCAAAGTTCATCTATACTGTAGCAAGTATCCTTTTTATGGCTGAGTGATATTCCACGGTATGGATGTGTGGCATTCGGTTTGTTTGTCTATCAGTTGGCAGACATTTGGGGTGTTTCCACTTTGGGCTATAAATATAAGCTATAAAAGGCATAAATAACGCTGCTATGAACATCTGTGGACAAGTTCTTGTGTGAACATGTGTTTTCATTTCTCTTCGGTAGATATACTTGAGGGTAGGATTGCCGAGTCACATGGGAACGCTGTGTTTAACCTTTCGAAGAGCTGCCGGATTGTTTTCCAGACTGGCCACAACTTTTTTGCATTCTCACCAACAGTGTGTGAGGGTTCTGACTTCTCCCCGTCTTCTCCAACACCTGTTATTATCTGTCTTTTTGATTCCAGCCATTCTAGTGGGGATCAGGTATTAGTGACTTCACTGTGCTTTTGATTTGCAGTTTCCCCAGTGACTAATGTTGGAGAACATCTTCTCATGTGCCGATTGGCCATTCGTATATCTTCTCTGGAGAGATGTCTAGGCAGATCATTTGCCCATTTTTTTTTTTGGGGGGGGGTTATTTTTAAATTTTATTTAAATTCAATTAATTAACACACAGTATATTATTAGTTTCAGAGGTAGAGGTCAGTGATTCATCAGTTGCATACAACACCCATTGCTCATTACTTCAAGTGCCCTCCTTAATGCCCATCACCCAGTTACCCCATCCCCACACCCACCTCCTCTCCTGTAACCCTCAGTTTGCTTCCTGTAGTTAAGAGTTGGGTTGTTTGTGACTTTCCGTTGCTGTCCTCCCCACTGTGTGCTGAGGAGGCCCGTCGGGCTCCTTTACCTGTCACTTTTCCTTCACTCACCCCTGTTCACACCTGCAGTGATTCAGTGGGTCTGGTGTGGGGCCAAAGAATTTGCATTTCTACTAAGTTCCCAGGTGATGCTGAGTTGCTGGCTTGAGGATCCCACTTTGAGAAGCACTTCCTAGAGAAAATCCCCCAAATGTGTACAAGGAAACCAGCTCAAGAATGTTTACAGTAGGACAATGTGTAGCGGTCACAGCCCAAATGTCCCTCAGCAGGTGGAGAAATACACGGTCATATGTTCACACCACAGAATATCGCACAGCGGTGAAAAGTGAATGAATTTTAGCGACACACGTTAACATGGGTGAATTCCCCTAACAGAAGGAGACACCCAGAATAACACTACTTATAGGAAGTTGAGAAACATGTCAACTCGACTCTGTATTATCAGTAGATACTCGTATATGTAGTAAAATGAGACATTAGTACAGGTCAAGGGGGAGGCCCACCCTGGGGCTCCAGTTGTGTCTGTAAAACTTTCTTTCCAAGCTGTGGGTGGTGGGCTTCACTGGAGGAGCCAGTCCGCTGTGGGCCCTGAGTCTCACTGGCTGTCCTTCTGGGGTTAGGACAGAACGCCAGGCCTACCATCCTCTGACATGGAGCTGTTTCTGTGGCTGGTCATATAGATAGTTAAGAAGGTCCAGGTGACCACACCTTGTTTCCTGCTTGTTATAAGGGGTGCTGAGCCCCTGGTCTGGGGTTCCCCGGGGTGGGGACAACACACTGTGTGTGTAGCCACCACCTGGGCTCATCACCTCACTCCGTGGGACTTGGGCTCAGGGGAAACAGCATGAGCATGGTGACGCTGTGGCTGGCTGTGCTGGGCTGACCGGCTGCGACTCGTCTGTTCCGGTACCTGCGGTGGTGGCTAGCCAAACTTCCAGCTTGCTGGGTCATCTCCTCCGGGGCCTGTGACCCCTTACATCTTCCCTGCGACTGGCTGTTCCCTGACCATCCCATGGATGCGTGCTCAGCTTCTACCTGCACTTTTGTGCAGGCCTGAATGATGGTGTAATTAAACAGGACGTGATGGTGTGGGAAGCAGCTGGCTCCTTGAAGAGAGGTTTAGCTTCTGTTTATTGACGGGATGCTTCTTGATGAGAGATTTGGGCCACAAAAATCTATCCTCAGGTCTAGTCGCAGCCCAGTTTGTAGGCTTTTCTAACCTGTTTCTGAAACTAAAGGTTCCTGACTTCGAAAGTCCCTCACAAGTTTGAGTTACTTTCCACAGGAAAGATGGGGAGTGGGAAGCAGAGCTCAGATGAATTATGGCCAGCCGAGGGTGCAAAGGCCTGGCTGCCTAGGGGAAGGGGTACTCGGGGTGAAGTTCCCTGCAGTCGGCAGCTCTGGTGTGGGGGAAGACACAGCAGGTATGTATGGGTGCACACACACACGTGTGTGCGTGTATGCATGTCTGTGCCTGCCTGAGCTCTAGGGCAGCCCACTCAGTGGGCTCATCTCACTGAGCATCGAGCACGAGGTAGGTTGCAGGCAGTGAATGCTGAGTACCTAGGCTTGGGCAGTAGGGCTCTGGATCCACCCATGAGGAATTGGAAATAAAAAGATCTGATCCTTTACCAAAGATAGTTTGGGAACGTCAGATGGCACGGGCAGGTCAGATTGCTGTAAACATTTCTAAGGAGACCAGCGCCGGTGCCCTAGATGTTGACCGTGCAACCTCTGTCTAGAGAAGTTAGGAGGACAGCACTAAGTTGGATTGTGTCCTCCATAAGGATGTGTTCCACTCCTAACCCCTGGTACCAGTGTGTCACTTCGTTTGGACACAGGGTGTTAGCAGAAGTAATTCAGTTAAGGTGACGTCATACTGGATTGCGGTGGGCCCTGACCCAGGGACTGGCACTGTTATCAGAAGAGGGAAATTGGGCACAGAATAGGAAGGCTGGGTGCAGACAGAGGCAGAGAGGTGTGTGTCCACAAACCAGGGACACCGAGGGTGGCCAGCGACACCAGAGGCTGGAAGAGGCAGGAAGGAGGGAGCATGGCCCTGTCCACACCTGGACTGTGGACTTGTGGCCTCCAGACTGTAGGAGAATACATTTCTATTCTTTCAAGTGCCTTCTCCCTGCCCAATTTGGGGTCCTTGCTATGGAAGCCTTGGGAAAACAACTAGTTAGTTAGTGACTGGAACTCAGGTCTCACTGGGTCCCGGGTCCTCCCTTCTCCCTCAGCTATGAGGCCCCTGGGGGCAGTTAGGACAGACAGCTTGGGGGACGGGTGAGCTTTGCCACATCCCTCGGGTCCCTTTTTGAAGGTTCCACATGGGCCTGGCTCTTAGATCATTCTCCTTTTGCCTTGAGCTCTGTGGGTTCAAAGCCAAAACCATAAGCAGTTTAATCATAGTCTGTCCTGGAATTACCCTCACCAGCCAAGCCAGGATCATGCTGGTCGTCCAGCCCGCTAACCCTTTGTTCTTCCTGAAAGCCTCTTCTTAAATGCGGTTGGAGAAGGATTTAGCGTTGTCCCAGGAGGCATGACGGTTGCCTTCCCTGTTCCCTGGGCACCGGTCACATGAGGCTGGTATTCTTGACAAAGTCCTTGTGGCATCCTTTGCAGAATTATATTTTCCGACGCGGGCCCTCCCCACCCTCTAATTGCACACATCTGCAGGGCCTCTGTGAACAGGGGCAGTGCGGGGTCGGGCAGCGCGGAACCCGAATTCTCCACGGCTCTGAGATTAAGGTCCTGAGCACCAGTGCATGCTCACAGACCACCGAGAGCAGGTGGCACTTTAAATGAAGCTGAGGTGTGCCTGAGGTCAGCGGTCAGAGCTGAGGGGAGCCTGGGTGGCTTAGTCGTTAAGCATCTGCCTTCGGCTAAGGTCATGATCCCGGGGTCCTGGGATCGAGCCCTATATCGGGCTCCCTGCTCCGTGGGAAGCCTGCTTCTCCCTCTCCCACT
>NW_022589759.1:2983171-3035186 GCF_004348235.1 Phoca vitulina | reverse complement strand
GTGTTCCCTCTCTCGCTGTGTCTCTCTGTCAAATGAATAAATAAAAACTTAAAAAAAAAAAAAAAAAGGCCAGAGCTGACAGACCCTCCAGAGTCATGGCCAAAAGGAAGGAGGAGAAGCCTGGTGCTCATGAGGCTGGAGTCAGGCTGGCTACGTCAGTCCCAAGTTAGGTGACTTTGGGCAAGGTACGCAACCTCTCTTAGCCTTACTTTCTTCATCTGAGAAATGAGGAGAACAATAATGCTTGTTGCACAGAATTAGCGAGACGGTCAATGACATCATGCCTACGAGCAGCACAGTGCAGTGTCTGGCTCACGTCAATCCCTAGCGTGGTTAGTACTTGGCAGCAGGTGCTGCCGGCACACGGTCCACCCAGAGCCGTGCTGCGCGGCTCCCGGGCACCCTGAGCGCCTTCCCCCTTGGCCCTCTGCACCCCTTCTCACCTCCCCCTGACAGCTTTCTCCAGCACTTTGGGAACTCTGTCGGCACACATGAAGGGCGGCCCAGAAATGCCAAGATGTAATCTGTCCAGGAGGAACCCTTGATCAGCAAGGGGTGGGATTTGGTGGGTAACTACCCCAGATTGCCCATCCTTCCATAGGACAACTCTGAAGTGTGTTGCACCCAACCCGGTTCATCAGAGGATGTATTTTATTGTTTCATCCCCCTTCCCTGACTTACTTCCCCACTAGCTGACTTATGCTTCCTGGGGTCACCTCCCGAACAACCTCAAGTCCTTGCCTCAGGCTCTGCCTTCAGGGGGACCCACACGGAGACAGCTACTATGTGGAAGTAGTGAATCACACGTTGGGCAGAAGAATTCAGAGAGTAATGGACAACATTTTAAAAACAAACTAATGGCAGCAAAGAAAACACAAATTCATGGACTCGGAGGTTGGCCAATATTTCAGGGGAGTGAGACCCAGAAGAGGTGATGAAGTTACCTTGTCATTGCCTTTCTTCCTGCTGAGCTGCTCCCTGTTTCTGGAGAAGGAAGGAACCCCTCTCCAAACACAGTTAGGCTGAGTGGAGCTTGTAAACATAATGTCAGAGAGAATCTCCTACATCCATCCTTGGGAGATGGTCTTGAGGGGTCCTAGGGCTCATTCCTTTATTTGACAAGATCCTATGGAAACTGCCCTTGTGATTTTTTTTTTCCCTGTGCTAATAACTAAACATCCCTCAGTGGGATAATATTTCATGTCTTAGAGCCCATTTTACTCCTAGTCATATATGCTTTATTTGATTTTCTAATTTGTATTAACCAATTATAATTTAACAAAGTTAGTTTTCTCATGTAAAGGAGACCTTTCCCAAATGTGCTTTGGGTGGGAAAATAGTGAAAGACAGCTTTTCTATTTAAGGCAAATACTGGAACCCCCTGATTCAATCTTACATCCCTGTTTTACAGAAGAGGAAAACTGAGATCCAGAGTGGCTAAGCAGTTTGCTTCACGTTACACATCTGGACGACAGAATGAATACTCAAACATATTTCAGAATGAGTTTCAAAGGAAAGGAGGCAGAACGACGGCATATAAGAATAAGCATTTATTTCTTGCTCATGCATCTCTGAGGTTGGCTGAGATTGGACTAGGTTGGGCTGATACAGGGTGGGCTCAGCTGTGCGAGGCTCTGGCCAGGGCATGTTCTACTCGTGGTCAAAGACAGGACTGCAAGAAGGAAAACCCAACTGTGTGAGTACATATCATGCCTTTGCTAGTGTAATGCCTGCTTAATCTCTTAGCTGGAGCAAGCCGCATGGCCAAGCTTAAAGTCAAGCTCCCACGGAGGCTGGGGCTCAGGAAGGAATGAATGTGTGTTGAACAATGATCTGATCTACCACAGGGGATGAATCTCATGAGTTGAGAGGCAGCACGTGAGGCATACACTTTGCTGGCACAGATCGTTGTAGGGTGGCATGCCTTTCCATCCAAAGCTTAACCATGGCTTCCTAATCTAGTTGGGATTCCTCGTTCACCAGCTTCCTGCAGCCATGATTGCTCCCTCTCCTGATGAGAAGTCTGTGAGGATCCTTACGTTTAGTTCCTCTGAACTCGATGTGTTTTCTTCCCTCTGGGTTTTAAATTTTATACTTTATTGCTGGTTTTCGGCAATTTCATCACGATGTGCCTTGGTGTGGTTTTCTTTGTGTTTATCCTACTTGAGTTTCATTAATCTTCTTGGATGAGTGGGTTTATAGTTTTCATCAAATTTGGAAAAATTTTGGCCATTATTTCTTCAAAAAATTTCTCTCTCTCTATCCTCTCCTTATGGGACTTCAATTACATGCATATCATTCTGTTTGATGTTGTCCCATGGAACTGTTTTGGTTTATATGGTCTACCTTGCTATGCCCACAAGTTCCCTGATCTCTTCTTCTGCAGCAGGTAGTCTTCTGTAAAGCCCACCCAGTGGAAATCTCATCTTACAAACAGTGTTCTCTGCTCTAAACTTCCTATTCTGTTCTTTTTCATGCCTTCCAATTCTTTCTCCATTATGTTCATGTTTTTCTTTAAATCCTTGAGCATATTAAGAAAGCAGCTTAAAGTCCTTCCATGCTAATTCTAACATTGCTGTCACTCTTTGGCTCTGTTTCTTCTGACTGATTTTTATTCTGGTTAGAGGTCACATTTTACTGCTTTTCACATGTCTAGTAATTTTTGATTGGATGCCAAACATTACAAATGCTTGTTACTGAGCTGTTGGATTTGGTTGTCTTCCTTTAAAGAGGGTTGAAATTTATTTTGGCAGGAGGTTAAGTTACTTGAAAGTCAGCTTGATCCTTTTGAGGCTTGTTTTAATCTTTGTTAGGGAAGGTCTAGAGTAGCTTTGCCTCTAGGGTCCCTTTAGCCCTACTGCTAAGGCACGGCCCTTCTGGAATCTCTGCTGAGTATTCTGGTTTACCTACGGCTCCAGAGGGCAGCCCAGAGTTAAGAGTTGGATTCTGATTTGGGTCAGCCTGTAGACTTGTTCTGCTATGTTACCCAAATGACCTAAAATCACTTGGTCTTACTATTCTCATGTGTCAGGTGTAGAGTTTGGTCTGGATTAATGGTTTTCATGCTGGTTTCTTCAGTACTTGGAGTTGCTTGGAGGTACATGAGCAAACACTATGCAGGGGAAAGGGGAAATAGAAGTTTCAACCAGAACTCCTTACCCAATTTCTATCAAAATGGCTTCATATTTATCTGCTTCACATACTGAAGTTCTCCATGAGGCTTCACAGGGAGAATCACTGTTAAATGAAAAATCTGGGAAACCACTATATAAATATATGTGGGGTTACATGTCAGCTCTATGTGACATCAGCAAAATCAGTGTGTTGGTCTATATGACTTTGAGGATGCAGGCAGCCCTTTTGAGCTTTTTAATAACAAAAAAGTGTGAGGGTAAGTTCTTCTATGAGCTAAATTGATCCTTTGAATAAGAGAAATGTTATGTCATTTGAAAAATGTAAAATAATCTCACTGTAAAAACAAACAGCAGGGTAACACTATCCTAACTTCCCTGGATAAATGAGTTTGAACCATTTTTGTATCCACCCCTCACCGCTAGATTTGTAATATCTTTATTGCTGACACTGGTTGATTCTCTCTCAATTCTAGGTCAGGTTGTCTACTCTTAGAGAAGAAATTGCTTTAAGTCATCAATATTTTAGGAGATCTGGAGCTACTCCATGCACATCTATATGAGTAAGTGTTCAGCCCAACCCAATATCCATGTAGTCATTCAGTTAAAAACTAGTCTCCACAGCTCTCTTTTACACTGAAGTCTTAATTTTTAGAGGGTAAAATATGTTTTGGCATAGACTTCTAGTGAAATTGGGTATGGCTTGGATATTCCCAATGGAATCTGGTTATAGCCACTTTAAGGGTAACATTAGTCTTTGGGGTTGGAGTATTTGCAATGTAGCATGTGAGAAATCTCTCCAAACAAAATATGTGTCTCTTGTAAGAAACCAGGAAGCTTTCATGGACATTCATTTGAATTGATAATGCATGAACAGAAACCAAAGCGTGGTTTGGAGAGAGGGCTCTACGCCAAACAAACCAGGTTTCGTGTTTGATAAGTGAGGCAGTGGGGTGAGGGTTAAGAATGTGTAAGGCCACCTAGGTTTGGGTCTGTCTCCATTCCTTTCTACTTAAGTGACCTTAGGTTCTCTGTGCCCATCCATACCCTTCCCCCTCAGGGTTCCAACTGCCTGCACTGTGTTTCTTTGCCTGAAGGCTTTGTCCAGCTCTCAGAGCCAGTTCGGCCCGTGTGTACAAAAGGCCACGTGGGAGCATCCCTCAGCCAATGATGATGGGAGCCGGTGAGATGATGGGTAATCCCCAAGTCCCAGTCCCCTCAGAACGGGAAGATCTGGGATGCATGTTCTACACTGCTCCATGGAACTCCCCAGAGGGATTACTCTGCAGGGCCCCCCAGGGGGTAACCTGTTTGACAAGGGGCCTGGAGGCCTCTTTCCCTTCCCTGCCTCACATCATCACTCCCCTACTGGTGTTTTCAGGATCGCCTCCCGGATCATCTACTTGTGTGTGAATCCTTGACTCAGGCTCTGCTTGAGAGACACCCAACCTGACCCAGGATAAAGTGACCCCACAGGAGTAAGTCACTGGCATGTAGTCTATGCTCCAAATACGTGACCCATTTCTTCCTCTGTCTCTGAGTAGGTCCAGGAGTCCGGGGCGCACCTTGCTTGTGGGTGGCAAGAAAAGTCACCCCAGATGCAGGGCAAGAAGAGATGTGAAGACACAGTGGGGAAGCGCCTTGGTTTTACACTTCTGGGTCCCTACCAACCAGCTCCCCTTGGGTCCCCTGAAGGGGGTCATGTGTGTACAGCTTAGACCACAGAGGTGTGAGCTCTGAGGCAGAAAGGTCTGGCAGCGGGAGGGGAGGCGGCAGGAGAGCTCAAAGCCGAATTCCAGCTTTCTGGCTCAGGTGGAAGGTGTGGGAGGGGCAGTGAGCTGTGTAAATGAACCATCGCGGACTTGTCTCCTTCATCTGTCGTCCGAAACGGTGTTATTTCCTCCCTTGAAAATGTCTTCAAGCAAAGCAGCTAAAACCTGAGTGTTACTTATTATATTACATTCCTTCCCCACTATCATGCCAGCTCGAGCTACTGAGACTCCGTATCAGTTAATGCTGCCTTGTACCGGCCTCCCCCTCCTCCCGAGTCCACTCCCACGGGCCAGAGTCCGGAGATGCTGCCAAAGCTCGGGCTGGGCCGGCCTGGAGGGAGCCGTGTTATATACACTGGTACACAAGCACTTAAAAATAAACCCGCCGCCGGCCAGGGAGCGCCTTCTTGGCTGACAGAAGAAGTGCTTAGGTTGAGTGGGCCCCTGGCTGCCCGGCCCGCCGTGCTCGGGCCTTCCCTGTCACGCCGGGAGGTTCAGCTGGAGACCCGAGGGACTCTGGGGAAGTGGAGAATCTTCTTAGAGGAGGCCCGGGTCCTGCTCGGGGCCAGCGGATTAGAGGAATACGTAGAATTTCCAAATTTAGCATTCAGGAATTGCTTCTTATAAACAAGGGCTGCTTTCGCCGGGAGATGCGAAGTAGATAATGCCAAAAAAGTCCCCCTTTGCGACTGAATTCTGTGATTCTGCAGCCAACCTCCAAGTTGACTGTTGGTGCAAATGAAGGGCCGCTTCCTGCCTGTCCCTCTGCATGGGTGGTCGAGCTTAAAATGAAATATCCAGGCTGACAAATGCTTTTACAAAGGCCAGATTATAAACTGTAAACCTACTGTCAGCTGGGCAGAAAAGAAATCTAAATGCCTCTCTACCATTTAAAGGTTTGGTTTGGCCAGGAGAGTAAAGCTCTGTCGGAGTGAGCGTGCAGAGCAGCCCTGCCTTTGTAAGCGGCATTGGGGCTGCAGGGAGCCCAGGGCACGGCATCTATCAGCCAGGCCACAAACGGCCTTCCCGATGTGTTGGGACATCTGGGGGTATTGTTACAGGGACAAAGTGTTCCAGGACAAAGGAAGGCCAAACGAAATTTCTAGAGGGGACAAAGTCTGGGAGGTGTCCGTATTTTGGGAGCATCCAGGTTCCTAGAGACTTAGCAAGGGTGAATTACTTCAGGGGAGAAGCTAGACCCAACGTATAGACCAGAAGTTCGGGCGAAGGGGGTTGGTCTGGGAGGGGACCTAACTTCCCGTTGCCCTTTGCTGAGTGTGTTTGTGGGAATCCAAAGCCTTGGCTTCTCACTGAGAAGCCAGCCTTCCCTCCCAGATGCGAAGAAGGCGGGTGGCTGAGCGGCGTGGGCTGATAGATTGTACAATAACATGAGTTCACCATTCCCAGCTCTCCACTTGACGCAGAAGGCCGCGGCGTCCGGGAAACGCTGGGGAGAGGGGGTTTGTGGGGGTTGGTGGGGACTCTCCAGGCTGAGCCCCTCCCACTTGCCAGCCTATCACGGCCGGGTTAACAGCGCAAACGTCTTTGTGAGCCATGTAAAGCGAGGATGCCTGGGAATGGGGTAGCTTGCTATCTCAGACCGAAGCCTTCTATCTGCTCGGACACAGGAGGGTCAGGGCATCTGGGATCCTGTGAGCTAGAAAGACCCAGGGCAGGCTGCATGTGGCACACTAAAGGGTCAGACCATCCTTCTCCAGACTCCAGAGCAGGAGTCTTCTTTCAGTTTTTTTTTATTCAACAAATATTTGCTGAGCATCTGCTATATGCCAAGCACGATTCTAAAAGCTTGAGAAGCACGAATGTACAGAACGGGCAGGGGTCCCTGTTTTCACGGGGCCAACCTTCCAGACAGTGAGCGGGAAACATAATTAATAGGGAAGCAGCACTGCTTCCTTATTCCTAAGGGAACTGCTGGTGCAAAGGCCCTGGGGCAGAAGAGGTGGCAGAGCAGTGAGGAGTCCCATGTGGCTGGAATGGAGAGAATGAGGGGAAAGTTGGGGGATGAGGTTGAAGGGATTCAGGTTGGGGAGGGTCGGGGGATGACAGAAGTCACTAGTTCATGTGTGGCTCCTTACATTTATGTTTACATTAATTACAATAAAATCGACTCCTCAGCCACAGGAGATGCATTTCAAGTTGCTCAACAGGCACCCGTGGCTGGTGGCTACCATCGTGAATGGCACAGATCTAGAACATTCCATCTACTGGCTAGGGCTACTCTAGGGCCTTGTAAGGACCCAGGGAGATCACCAAAAGAACTGCAGCTTCTACTCTGACAGGCTTTGGAAACTGTTGGAGGGTTTGACCAGAGGACCGACGTTTTCAAAGGGTCCCTCTGGCTGCCGGGTGAGAAACAGTTCTAGAGAGAAGAGGGGGAGACTGATGGATGTGGTCCGGAGAGAGCCAGTGTCCTGGTAGGGCCACTCTGCATGTGAGTGGCAGAGCTGGGGCTAGGTCAGGCCTCCTGCCTCTCGGTCTGGGACTCTTCCCATTAGAAAGGGCCTGGCTTCTTTACACATTAAATCATACATGCACATGTACATGTACGTGTGTGCATATATGCATGCAATATGTATATAGATATGTGTCTGTACATATGTGCACACACAATACACGCATGGGTGTGTATATGTAGACGCAGATATGTACGTGTGTGCACAATATACACACGAGTTTATATATCCATATGTACATATATGTATGGTTATGTAATTTTTCCAATGACATCGTCTTTTTAAACAGCCTTATTGAAGTAGCATTTGCACACCATAAAGTGCACCCAGCTTGAGTATAACATTCACTGGCCTTTAGTAAATCGGTTGGGTCGCTCGGCCGCCAACACAGTTCAGCCCCACGTGTCTTTGGAGAAGGGAATCAGAGCAAAGGGGTCTGTGCCCCCAGCCTGGCTCAGGTCGGTCCGAGCAGTGGCCCCAGCTGCAAACTGTCCTCCCCTCGGGGTCATGGAGGTGCACACGCTTGTCACTGAGAATCACTCATGCGTAAGACAGGCAAATCCTCAGACAGAGCCCTTCTACAGGAGATGTGTCACATCTGTCCTTGTCCCACCCCCCCTCCGAACACCCCTCTTCCTTCCTTGACAGGAGGTTTCTCTCCATCTTTTCCCAGAATCTCAAAGCATCTTGCTTTAGTCCTGGGTTTTCCAGCCTTCTGGCCAAAAGTATACACAGAGAAAAATATACAGAGAGGTTAGGCTCCTTTTCCCACTGAGCTAATATTTAGGGGAAAAAAGATTAAACAGATAGTCCAGGGTTGGCTTGTATTACCACATTATCCTTTAAGAAGTACAGAATTTTAGGAAAAAAAATCCAAAAAAGAGGGAAAAAGTTCAAAGCTCTTTAAGAGAAGTGATCATGGTTTATGTCCAAGTCACAGACTAGAATTAATTGAACACCTACTATGTGCAGGGCATTGGGGTTACAGAGATGAGCCCGGTCAGGTCTCTGCCTTCTAGGTGTGGCCCCGTGTGCGAGGTCTGCTCTACAGAGGTGAGCCAGGCATGGTTCTTGCCTTTAAGATGCCCATGATCCAGCTGAGGACATGATGTTTTGGTAGAATTTTCATTAATGTTCGTGAGTCTTGAGCTCCAGGCTGTTATGTGGAGAACAGGCAGCATAGGAGCTGGAAGGAGACAGGGAAGGCAGGCTGAGACCCCGTGGCTCCTCCTTTATCAGGCTCTTTCGCTGAAGTCTGTGGTTTGGCCCTGGCCATCCTCCCACAATTCTATTATGTGGAGCAAATCCCCCCCATACTCAGTGGCCTGAAACAACGAGTTTACCAGGCCCGTGGCCTCTGTGGGTCAGGAATTTGTACAGAGCATAGCGGAGATGACTTGTCTGTGCTCTGCTGTAGCTGCGGCTTCAGCTGGGAAGACTCTGGGGCTGGGGAGGGGTATGGGAGGTTGAACCATCTGAAGGCTCCTGCCTGGGCTGGGATGACCCCGAGTCTCAAAAGCTCCTCACAGGGCTTGGGCTTCCTCACAGCATGGTGGTCTAGTGCCCCACGCACGAGCGTTCTGGAGAAGGTGGGAGCGGAACTGCCCATTCTGACTAGCCGCGTTCCCATGGCTGTCAGTGAGTCACAAGCCCGCCCAGACTCAGAGGGAGGGCACATGGACCCCAGCCCACCCACTGTAGATGTGCATGAGGGACGGATGGATACTGCTGGGGTCATCTCTGGAAAATGTGATGTGGATGACAAATAGGGAAACTGGGGTACAGAGAAGGGAAGTAAATTGCCCGAGGCATGCAGATGACTCAGTTGATATTTGAGTCTCAGTTTCTGTCCTCCCTCCCTTTTCCCAGATCACCATGGGCAAGGACAGTCAGGAAAGGCTTCTCGAAGGAGGAGGCATGCATCTCCCCAGGTATCGCCCTTGCCTGACCACCTTGCCTTCTCTTGGCTGCAGCTGTTTCTCTGACCCCCGTATTCTGTGTTCCTTATCCTGTTTCCCTCCCAAAGGCTGATGGCTGCAGCATAGGGGGGGCAGGTTCAATGGAGAGCAAGACCCCAAATGTCTGATCATTAATATTGCCTCCCCCGCCCCACATGGAATTCCTTTCCCATCTGGTCCCTCAACTTGCCTGGACTCGAAGCCACAGCCAAAGGTGAAATGTGAGCTGCCACGTCTGGAAAGCTTATACTGAGGGGAGAATTGGTGGGGAGGTCCTGGCTGGTGACCCAGACAAGCAGACTGAGAATCTAGGGAAGCGAGAGGTGCTGGGCAAATACATTATGATTGCTATTTTCACGGCTGCTGTGCAAATTCTGAGATTTAAAAAAGCAGAATGGCTCACTCAGGGGAGTATTATATGGCGGGTAAAAAGGAACAAGGCATGGACGCACACGACAGCATGGACCTTGAAAGCATTTTGCTAAGTGAAAGAAGCCAGACACAAAGGACCACTGAGTGTGATTCCCTCGGCATGAAATGTCCACAAGAGGGAGATGCCCAGATGCAGGAAGCGGACTCCCGGTTGCCCAGGGCTGCAGGGAAACGGGTACGCGAGCACTGCGAGCACACGAGACTTCCTTCTGGGGTAAAGAAAACATTCCACTACTGACTGTGGTGACGGCTGCACGTATCACTGAGGAGACTGAGAATCCCTGAGCTGCACACTTCAATAGTGTGAATTGTGTGTGCTGAGGTGCACTTCGACACAGCTGGGGAAAGTATATTTCCCTGCTTTTCATGCTATCTTTCCTTGCTCTCTGTTCACTCCAGAAAAATGAAAAACTACAGATCATCAAAAAGAAGAAAACAGAAAACACCATCTACAGTTTAAAAATAAGCCACATGGGCACCTTGGCCCATGTTATCCCAAATACGCCAGCTTTAGGATTTTATTTCTGTCGCTCTGTTTTCTCGTTTGTTTTTGTTGTTGATGCTGCTGGTTTATAATGTGTGGAATCACCGTGTAGAGAGTGTTTTGTGTCCTAAAAAGTCTTTGGAATATCTGTTTTCTGGACAGAGCAGCTCTAATGAGGCTGTGGAAACCCCGTGAACACTGCAGTTACAAGCCGCGTAGCAGTGAAACCATGGCGGGGACAGAAGCCTGCCCAGGGATCTGGGAAGTTTCCATCAGGCGGCTGCCGCATTCGGGTTGCATAAACAGTAGAGTCGCTGCGATGGTTTCCAGAGCTGAGCATCTGTCCTGGCAGTGGGGTCCCTGGCTGGGCCGCGGATGAGCTCTGCTGGGGAACCTGCAGGTGATGGTTCAGGTCAGCCCAGCAGGGAGGGGGCCACCAAAACAGAAGGTTTCGCCCTTGAGAATTTTTAAACCCCACTACCAACCTATTCATTTATCTGCCTGGCTTTTTAAGTTAAACGAGGTGATTTGTGCACAAGTTTACAAAGATCAGCGTGTACAAAGAGCAGCGGATAGAAGAAATTCTTCTTCCTCTTCCAGACTCTGTATCTCCACCTGGAGCCCACCAGCATTGCCACTGCCTTGTGCGAGGTTACAACGGGTCACACACGTGCAAGCACGCATCCTATACGCTTGCCTCTCCCCTGACACCCCACCACACACACAGAAATACACTGTTTGTCTCCTCTCTACCTGGCTTTTTAATATATATATATATATATATATATATAAAATATACGATACATATATATGTATATGTAATACATACATGTATGTATATAAGTATATGTAATATATACATATATAAAAGTATACATATATATGTAATATATCCCTGTGGTATACACTAAATATGTATATTAAATATATTGTAATATATAAATATGACATATAAATATATTAAAATATAGAATATATGTTAAATATATTAATATATAATAGTATGTAAATAATACATATCACACTCTTGTGTATTAAATATATAATATATAAATAAATGTTACATATATGTATATTAAATATATGTAGTAATATACAAATATGTACTAAATAAATATATATTAAAATTAAAAATGTATATATATATCTTGAAGATTGTTCTATGTCGGTACATACAGATATGCTTTACTCTTTTTGATGGCTGTATAGTATTTTACTATATGGATGTGGCATAATTTATTGAACCAGCCCCCTACTGATGGACACATGGGGTAATTTTTAGTCTTACTATAACAAATCATGCCGCAATGAACATTTTTAACATACGTCTTTGACTCTTACGTGAATATAGCTGCAGAAGAAATTCTTAGAAATTTAATTGCTAGATCAAATAATTTGTACATTTACAATTTTGATAGGACTCTCCAAATTGTAGTTTGTTGCAAACTGTAATCCTCCAACAGTGTATAAGATCACTTGCTCCAACCTAACTTCAGGCATTTTTCGGTGACCCGCAAAAGGGCATAGCACGCCGAGGTCTTCTCCATATCCCGGAACCAGAGAGAAGTGAGTTGAAGACTGTAGTGTGCGTTGACTGCCGTCAGTCCTCATGCACGCTGCGGCTGCCCTGTGCGCATTCTCCAAGAGGCCCCTGCTGGGCAGGCAGCTCTGCTGCGGATGATGGTAACTGCCCCCTGCTATCTGTCTCCCTCTCTTTCTTTATTAATAAAGCCCTAGTGTGTTTCTTTGATTGAACACAATGTTTCCTTGGCTTCAGGAAAGCCCCTGGGTTTTAATCGGGCCCCTGGCCACCCGTTGGCAGCCTCCCTTGAAGCCGGCTAGATGTGGCCATGTGACCACGTTCGCACCTTCAGGACATGAGTGGAAATAACCACGCAGTGTCTTCATTTCTTCTAAGGAAATTGCCTTCCTGACACTTCCTCTCTTTTTCCAGCAACCAGGAGACAGAGACCATACTTGGGTGTCCCAACAAGAGAGATGGAACCTGGGTCCCCAGAGGACACAGGAGGCCAGAGGAAGAAGCCTCCCCATTTCTGCACAGAGGACAGCACAGTGCAGATCACAGGCTGCTCCTCTCAGGGCTGCTCAGCTTTGGGAGTGTCAGGAGACGGGCCTAGTGACGGGCCGGAGTGGGACAGAGAGGCCTGGTTGGCAATTCCGTATTAGGCATGTCCCGCAGACCCCCAGAAAGAACCCATGGTCCTCGGGGTCCTCGGGAATGCAGGTGGCTCCACAGGTCAGTGAGCCCGAGTATTCACCCTCATGAGCTTGCCAGTGGTCCTGGGGATGGTGGGCAGGGATTACCCAATTTACAGGCCGTGCCATTTCTCGGTAATCGCCAAGCAGGTTGGAATTCGGAGGCCAAACACCCTGGTTCCAGCGGCTCCAGCAACCAAATCACCAACCAACAGCTGGAGCAAACACTCATAAAAAGTCCCCCAACTTCTGCCCTCCATCTGCTTCCTGGAAAACGTTCACAGCCCTCCGCCCATACCAACAGCACAGATCTGATCTTTCCCATCAAGCTCCTCCGTGGCAGAGCCTTGGAGTTCCTGAGACTTACTAAATCATTTGGCTGTTGGCTTTGAGAGTTTCTGGAACAAAAGGAAGCCAGAGGGCACTTAAAGCCACTGAGTTTTCTCTCTTGCACTTGGTTCCTGGCGGACTCCTCCAGATGGGAGAACTCAGTCAAGCAAACGGGTGGGATATGAGTCCAGCAAAGCCACAGTTTGAAGGGCTTAAAACACGGACAGAGAAGCACGTTCTGATAGTTCATTCATTACTTACTTAATGGACATTTGCTTAGAGCTTTTGCCCGAGGAGCTCCGTGCAAGTGGCTGATGGTCCAGAATGAAGATGGCCTCACTCTCAGGGAGGTGACCATCACCTGACACAGACATGGGATAATCACAAACGGCAACTGTGATAGGAAGGGTGTGCGAAGGGGTTGAATAGTCTCCCCCACCTCCATTCATGTCCATTCAGAACCTCCAAATGTGACTCCTTTGGAAATAGCGTCTTTGCAAATGTGTTAAGGTGAGGATGGAGATGAGATCATGCTGGATGGGAGGGAGCCCTGATTCCATGAAAGCATCTTTGTAAGAGACCGACAAGGACACACAGACAGACATGGGGGACAAGGCCATGGGATGGGGTGGCAGAGATAGGAAAGATGCACGTGCAAGCCAAGGATTGTCACAAATATCAGAAGCTAAGAGAAAGGCTCAGAACCAATGCTCCCCTTGAGCCTTCAGGGAGAGCACAGCCCTGCTGACACTTTGATTTCAGACTTCTGGCCTCTCCAACCATGAGGGAATAAACTTATTTTGTTTTAAGCCACCCAGTGTGTGGCAATTTGTTAAGGTGGCCATAGGAAATGAATACGGGTGCATGAAGACCAGTGGGCGCAGAGGGGGAGGCGTGTCTTCTCCTTCCTGCAGGATCAGGGCATGCTTCAAGGAGGAGATGACAGTCAAAGTAAGCCCTGAGGATGATGAATTTGCTGTGCAGACAGGGAGGAGAGATGGATTCCAGGCAGAAAAACAGCCCATGAAAGCACACAGAGACACCGATGAGCACAGCTTGTCTGGAACACTGATGGAAAGTAGGTGCTGAACATGGCCAAGAGGAGGTGAAGTCGTGAAGAGCCTTTGTGGCTTGCTAAAGAAAGTGGTCCTTCTCCTGGAGGCAACGGGAGCCCTGATGCTGGTAGAATGGCGAAGACGTGTTATTTATCATTTTTAACTGAAGGTTTACATGCATATAATGAAGTGACCGGTTCTGAAGGGTACAGCTCAATGAATTCTGAAATATGCATACACCCAGGCCAAGGCTCCCTGGGGCCCCTCCTCAGCCAATACTCAACTCCCCAGGGGCAACCACTACTCTGACTTTCATCAAAATCCTAGATTCATTTTGGCTGTTCTTAAACTATATACACTGAATCATATCGTATCTATTCTTGTGTGCTTGGCTTCTTTCACTCAACATTCAGTCACGTTATTGCAAGTATTAGGACCTTATTCTTCCTCTTCCCAGAATAGTATTCTAGTATACGTCATGTGATGGTATATCTATTCATTCACCCATTGGTGGAGGTTTCTAGTTTGGGCTCTCATGAACAAAGATGCCATGAACATTCTTGTATATGTCTTTTGGTGAACATCTGCTTTCATTTCTCTCGGTATGTACCTAGGAGTGGAAGTGTTGGGCCCTAGGATAGTCATGTAGTCAGCTTTGGTAGGTACCTGGGGGACATTTTAAAGTAGCATCATTAGGACTGGGAATCCCCGATAAGCCCATACGGATGGCGTCTGTTCTGATTGCTTGCTACCCTATCCTGATGGGAGCGGTTCCTGGTGGAGTGGGGCTATACTTGATCATGGTTGAAGATGGGCTCAAGGAGGGAGGGAAGAAGGAGATTAAGAGAGCATTGCTGAATGACGGAGACCTTGGAGATGCAATGAATCGGGCAGTGGTTTGGGTAGTTGTTCTTGGTGACTACTTGGCTACAGGGATTGAGGGAGAGAGTTGAGGTGGGCTCCAAGCATTCTGCCTCACTGGCAGGTTAGGTGGTGATAAAATCTCAGGAGACAGAGAAAGAGCACAGAAGGAAGAATAGGTTTGGGAGAAAGAATAGGTTTGGGGGGAAGAAAAAGATTCAGCTGAACATCCTTTCATCCCCAGGTGAAGCTGTGGGGGACAGGGTGGCTGATAGTTTACAATCCCCCTTCCCAAAGAAAAACCCTTGGTACCCAGGTCTGGGCCCCAGCAGGCCCACTGGACCTGCAAGCCCCATAACTGACCATCCAGAGGAGGTCAGCTGACTCTGGCTGAGCCAATAAAAATCTTTTTCCTGGGAATTTGAAACTTTGAACTGAGAGAAGCAGAATCTGAAAGTATTGAGCAGAGCCACATTACTGGAATGTAATGTGGATAGAACATTCCAGAGAGGGAATCCATGAACTCCTATGGTGCAGGGCCTCAGATGCCCTCATTCTTCCTTTCCTGATGTTTGGTTGCATCAACAACTGGATCCCTTCAAATCAATGCCCCTTGATGCCTGTATTAGTGAGAGCCAATCAAGTGCCATAACTCATGACCCCAACATCTCAGGGCCTTCACCCGATATGGTCTATTTCTTCCTCACCACATCTGCAGGGTGCTTTCCTCCATGCCAGTGTTGAGGGACCAGGCTGAATGCATCTGTGGCTGTGTGCCCTTCTGGGTCCCTGGACGGAAGGGTAGCACCTGGAGGTGTTGATAAGCCAAATGTGGAAGGGGAATGATCACTTCTGCTCAAATGCCATCAACCACATCTAACTGCAAGGGATTCTAGAAAATGTAGCTCAGCCTTGTGCCCAGGAAGAAGGGGAGAACTGTTGTCTACACTGCCCCAACACTCTCGCCCTACACTGTCCAGATTGCGTCTGATACTTATGCCTAAAACATTCTCAGCAAGCACAGAACTCAGCTACCCAAGGCCTAGGCTCTGAGCTAAGTGGCATTCACTGTTTCTGCTCATTTTTTTTTATTTTTTATTTTTTATTTTTTATTTTTTTATGTTTCTGCTCATTTTAAGGCCATTTGCTGTTGTATATATCCAAGCCCTAGGTGTCAGGCCTGTTAACCAGATTCCTGGAAATTCCTCGAACAATAAAATAAAGTGGGTTTGGGTAGGATCCCACTCTCCCCGCCTCAGGCGACTCCTGCTCTCTCCTTGTCCTCACCCCTTTCTCTTCTTGATGATGAGGGGCCCTTCAACTAAGCATAGTCCTCTGTTCCTCTGTCCCTTTCTCTGTCATTCCTGCACCTTCCATGTCCCTGGGTCTCTGCTAGAGGAATGAACAGGAGGGGATGTGGGGTGTGCTGTTTTGCAGCTGTGCTCAAAACAAATGTGTCCTCGGGCTTGAGTCAGAAACTTGCCTTCTCGAATCAACATTCAGCAAGGTGGCTGCCTGCCTAATATGCCCACCAGAGTCCAGGCTGGTCAAGGCGGGAGGGCTGCTCTATCATGAAGCTTTATAAAGGTTGCCTGCTAAGTTAGAAAAGCCTAAAGGAGAAACTGAGGAGTTTCCTCTTCAGCCTTGGGGCAATTACTTCCCTTCCCAGGGAAAGGTCCAGGTAATACCCAGCTGCAACCTCACAGTCAGAGGGAGAGAGCCAGCCCACAAGGCTGGGAGCAGTCATAGAAGAGACGGGCAGCTGGAGAACAGACTCTAGTGTTCTCAGATGCTTGGACATCAGTCAGGCCCTCCTCCTGTTTTAGAGCTGAGCCAACTGACTTGTAAAGCAAAAGCGGCTTGCCCAAGTGCATAACAGAGCATAAATGTGTATCCTATTTCCTATAAAGTTACCATAATCACAATTAAACATGGCCACTATCAATGCCATCCAGTGGGCCCTGGTGGCATTAGTGTCTACTTACTCCTGGTCAGGGAACTGGGGGAAACCTCAGCCAGGATGACTGTGTTCTTGCCTGTAGGCCTCTTCTTCCACTGGTTCTGCAGACAGTTTTCTGGGGGTCCCACACTTCCTGCTGTCACCCTTGGGTAAATTCCTATCCATTGAGGCCTTAGTTTCTTCATCTGTCAAATGGTAATTTCTTCTCAGAATGTTTGTGAAAAGTAAATGGTGATGGTGATGGTGGTGATGGTGCTGATGATGACGGTGATGATGGTGGTGATGGTGATGGTGGTGGTCATGATGATGATGGTGACAGTGATGATGGTGGTGATGATGATGATGGTGATGACAGTGATGGTGATGGTGGTGATGGTGCTGATGATGACGGTGATGATGATGGTGATGGTGATGATGGTGAGGATGGTGATTGTGGTGGTCATGATGATGATTGTGATAGTGATGATGGTGGTGGTGGTGATGATGGTGCTGATGATGGTGATGATGATGATGGTGGTGGTGATGATGGTGATAGTGAGGTGGTGATGATGGTGATAGTGAGATGGTGATGATGGTGATGGTGATGATGGTGGTGATGGTGATGATGGTGATGGTGATGATGGTGGTGATGGTGATGATGGTGATGGTGATAATGATATGGTGATGATGGTGATGGTGATGGTGGTGATGGTGGTGATGGTGATGATGGTGATGGTGGTGGTGCCAGTGATAATGATGTGGTGGTGATGATGGTGATGTTGGTGATGGTGATGGTGATGATATAGTTTTGGTTTTCTTTCCTGAATTCGTCATTAGAAATAGGCCAAATGAGGCTTTCTTTGTTTCCATCCAAAGGATTCTGTCTTCACTAACCTGAGCCATATTGGAGCCTGTGGCAATGAGAAAAATCAAGAATACTGATCTTCTGTTTAAAATGTTCATATTTTTTTATTATTGAATTGTTTGCATTACTTTTAACTTTTTGAAATCTGGCATTAAAATATTTCTTATTTGAGTACTGCGTTCTTTGGTGGCTCCTTAAATGGTGCAGGTGGGGCAAGTGCCTCAACAGCCCCTCCCTGATTCTGGCCCTGGGCTCTGACAGTGATGCTGACATTTCTTGTTGTCCATGTTGTCATGGCTCCATGTTGCCGTTCCTCTGCATGCCGCATGACCCTCTTCTGGGGACTCTGGTCCTGTTCCCGCAGGGCTGTATTTGGTACCTTTGTGTTTCTGACCTTGCACAGCAAAGGGAAGTTCATTTTAAATACTTCAGGGCTAGAACAGAGACTTCCTGATTGGGGTCCGACTTCTGATACAAGCTCCTCATTGAGTCTGGAAAATGGACTCCCTATATTTCCTGTGCAACACAAATAAATTTCCCTCCACGCCTCAGCTGCATGGTTCCAGGTGCATTTCTGATAACCCCATTCCTTGTCAACCGTCATGTGGACTAAAGCATGGCTGACTCCTTCCCCTTGGTCCCTGAGAGGAATGGGCCCTGGGTGGCCCCACGGCCGGCGAGAGCACCCAGGGAAGTCAACAGCTGGCTGAGTTTCCCTACTGTGGCCGAGTTGGCTCCTGGTTCTATAACCAGACACGATATAGGGCGGAAACTAGGTTTCATCGAGCAGATAGACTTGTGGGGATATTTATGATCCAGATAATGCTCCAGATGTTGACTGTTCTCACATGATTTCAGAAGTTTAGATCTTGAAACAATCTTGGAAATTGTCTCGTCTCCAGCAGTTTTTAAACTGTGCTCAGCAGAACACTCAGGTTCCAGGGCCTGGAAGGGCCTTCAGGGCTGCAAGGGCTCCCAGGGGCTGGTTCTGGGGTTGGAAGGTAGAGGGAGGAGAGGCTGAGTGGGCAGAACTTTGGGCCCCTCTTCGGCTTCACATAGAACAACTGTGTGTGATTTGTTCTACACTCAGGGCCTCTAGTGTGTTTGTTTAAAGAAATGAATCTCTGATTAAAAATAGTTTTAAAACCATGAACCCAGTTCAGAGGCTCTCAATCCTGGTGGCACACTGGGAATCATTTAAGGAATTTTAAAAAATTCCAAGGCCCAGGCCCTATACCCAGAAATTCAGATTTAATGGGCCCATGGTGGCGTGTAGGCATCAGCATTGAAAAAAATCTTCCCAGATGACTCTAACGTACCACCAAGTTTGATGACCACTAATCTGAGCCAGCATTCTTCTTCATACACATGGAAAATTGGGGCCTGGGGAGGTCAAGTGGCTTGCGTAAAGCCACGTATTAGTTCATCTGCAGGCTGGATTAGAACTCTGATCTTCCAGCGATTAGTCACTGCTTCTTGGACTCCACAACACACACACACACTGGAAAAGATAATCCAGTTATCCTATATGCATGGGACTTTCAATGGTTTCATTTTCACATTTGGACAAATATTTTTAGTCCAACATTTGAGTATCTGGGGGGAGAAAAATCTCAAGCAGGAAAGGACGTTGATATTTATACTTCTGCTGGGAAACAGAGGCATCGAGGTCACAAATGAGTGGCCCCCAGACCACACAGATCCACGCAGCAATGAGGAGGCCCAGAGCGCCGGCTCCCAGGCTTGCACTCTAGCTTAACCGCTTCATGCACTGAGTTCTGCATTCCCTCGGGAACGCCAGCCCAGTTGCCAACTGGTTGATGAAGACAAATTGTTAATACTGGGCAAGTGTTTTGTGTTTTCAAGGTCAAGCTTAGTATTTTGCCCCTAAGAGGAGAAAAAGGAGAGAAATAGGCGTATGGAATTGGCCTCTCTGAGTACAAAGTGCACGTAACTAACTGTTTAGGCGGCACGCCAATGGGGGTAGTGGGAGGGCGGTAAGTGTCACACCAAGGGCACAGCTGAGAGAGCCTTGGAATGGCTCTGTCCCTGCTCACAGTGGGGGTGGCCGGTCCAGGTAACCCCTGCCTGAGGCCTCACAGCCAGCGGGAGGGTGTCTGCCAAGCAGGAGCAGAGCCCACAGGATGTGGGAGTTCAGTGAAGACAGTGCGCTGACATGTGGAGTTACAAATGCTTGGGGGTCCTACGGGGAAATGGGCGCACACAACGGGGGACATGTGCCCTGTGTGATTTTGGGGGCCAGGTCTTAAGACATCTATCTGAAGCTGCTGCTTTCACGCTCGGAATGTTCTCTCTGGGAAGCCTGCTGCCATGCAGTGAGAAGGCCAGCCCACCTTCTGGGGGAAAACCAGGCCCTGGAGGGTTTTATTCTTCCATCTCCTGCACAGGCCCACAACCCTGTTCTTTGCACCCAGCCCACCCACCTCACAGCATCTGTGGAAGGCACACGCCTTGTCCCCCGGACCGCTCCATGGGCAGCCCCTCCACACTGCCCTCCCTCCCTCCTGCCACCACCTTCACTGGCACATTCCTTCCACGTTTTTAAGTTCAAATTCTCTGGACCCTGAGTGAATCAAATGACCTTTGTGAACATTTTTGAGGTTAGAGATTTCTGGCCAGCTTATGAATTATTTTTCCTATGGGTTAAGTGCTAAGCCCTGAGTAAGTCAGCTGTGACCAGGGTAAGGAAGCCGGTGGGTGGGGGGCTGTGGGATCCCAAGGACAGCATATCTTCCTGGAAAGCAGGAAGTTTACAGATGTACATATAAATCCATACCTGTACCGATACATACGCCTCTGCCTGCATCCAGACCTATAGCTTTGTACGTCATCCTTCTCCCCTCCCTTCCTTGGACCTCACGTGGAGAGGCTTGCATTACGGGACCATGCAAGACCCTGTCTTATTTGTTTGCTTGTTTATTTCCTTTTGTCTTCCAACTCCTTCCCGTTTTCTGCTGACCATCATTCTGACGGATTCAGTGCAAACATGTTTGTTGCAGTGTAGAATCGAAAAGCTGGACTTCCTGGTTTTGAGTCCCAGATCTGATATTGATTAGCTATGTGGCTTGGAGCATCAGTGTATAAAAATGGCCCCTGCCTTTGAGCATTGCCGTGATAATTGAGACAAAGGATGTGTGCACAGGCACGTAGAAGTGCGTAGGGATTAGTGGACTTAGAACACTATGCTGTACATGCACTACAGAGGGTTAGTGATCCAATGCGTTCTTGCAAAAGATACACCTCGTTCATCAAACATGGATACTTAGAGGATGTGAACAGTATCCAGTTACGTGTCTCATTCTATTACTTGTTTCACGCAGCATGTTTCATTCGTGTATGTGAATTATTATTAATTTTTCTTGGCATTAACTGTTCTTCACAAAGATGCTTCTTAAGGGCTGCACACTTTTTATTTTGCCGATTTATCAATTCTATATTATTGAACATCTAGGTTGCTCCCGGTGCTTTGCTATAAAAACAACATTCATTTTGCATCCATTTACATACGCTTATGTGTGATCTCCAAGTTTTCCTGAGATGCCATTATTGGAGGTGGACCAACGGGCACACACATGGTGGAGGACCTGGCTGCATGCTGCCAACTGTCCCTCCAAGCTGGCTGCACTGATTCATACTCCTTTAAGCCATATAGAAGATGCTTGTTTCCTCTTTGCCCTTCACTGTGCCCAAAAAGGTGCATTTTCATGGTGAAATATAAAATCCTGAGATCTTGACTTGCTGACTTGCAGTCCCATTGAAGGCAGAGTGAGCCTTATCCAGAAAGGCAAACATTAGCATCGGAGAAGAGGACAATGCCCAGAGAAAGACAGCTTCTCTCACAGCAGGAAGCAGGAGAACAACACAGAAGGGACAGAGAGACCTTAGGTCTCTGATGTCAGGGGGACCTCTGCTGAGCACAGACCCAAGAGCTGGTGATGGAAGGAGGCTGGCAGGGCCAGCTGGGGGCGGGGCAGGCTCTGCTGCCTTTCCTGGAAGCCAGCTGCCTCCTGGTTACACATTACGTTCATTGTGATTGTAAGTACGGGTTTGCCTTCCCTAATGGCAGGCTTGGGTAATGATGTGGTGATGGGGCATGCTTTACCCAGGAGGATCTGGGTTGCAGATTCCTGATTCAGATGGAATGCTTGGCTGTTTGATTTTCAACTCCCATCATTTGATTGTATTTATTGAGCTGGGAATGTGGGGAGGCTAACTCTCTCCGATTTTTTTTTTTTTTTTTTGGTTGTTTTTAATTTGGGAATGCAGCTAGAGAATAGAGAGTGGCTATTATTCCCACCGGATAAGGATCCCTTGACAATGCATGGGTTGGAATTTGCGGTGGGTTTTGTAGGAGAGAAGCAAAGGATATCGGTTGGCTAGCCTAAGATGATCTGGGGGCAAAGTTCAGAGATTTGGGTACTGGGGGCTCTGAATGTGAGCCAAGGAGCTAGATCTCCCTCCCTTCCTCCACCAACAGCCATTGAAAGGATTGGGTGTGTTACAGGTGCTTTGGTGCTTAAATTGTGTATCAGATAGAATGCTGTCAGCTGCAAGTAACTCATTCAAGACTAATAGCAAACTAATAGTAAACACGGGAGGTTATTTTTCTCCCAGGCCAATAAAGTTGGAGGTAGCAGTCAGTTAAGCAACATCAACGCTCTGAGGTGGCATCTTGCAGATTTTCTTAGCTTCTACCCCAAGATGTTGCAGCTGCTCTGAGCAATCCATTTCTTGCCCTCCCCAATTCCTTTCTACTAAACATCCTCTTTTCATTTATTAAAAAATTGCTTCATCCCTGTTTCACAGAACTATATGGCAATCTCGGGGATTGGTAGCACTGGCTTCAACTTGAGGGTGGCTGGAGTGGACGGCTGTGAACCCAGAGGAGGTCCCCATGTGTGTCTCATTGCTCGTTCCTGCCTCTCCCCCAGGCAAGGGAAGCTGCCGAGCAGCAGGCTTGCTTGGTTCTGATTCCATGTTCTGACACCTTGTCTAGACCCTGCCACAAGATATCATTGGACAGGTGGCCAGGAGTAGAACACAGGCTCTGCCTTGGATGCTCAGATCTGGGTTTGACTCTCAGATCCACTACTTTGGCCTGTGTGACCTTGGGCAAGTCTGAGCATGCCTCTGAGCCTCAGTTTCTCCATCTATCAAGTGGAGATGACGATGCATCATCAAGAATTGTGAAGTATAGAGGGAAAGTATGAAATGTCCCCAGTACTGCTCCTGGTGGAGCAGGCTCAGTAATTGGTCACCTCTTGTCATGATTCTTGCATTGGAGGGGGTGGCAAAGGAGCCAGTGACTCTCCCCTGAGGACATGGACAAAAAGGAAAAAGTAAATGTGATGGAACTTATCTTAGCTTTTGCTCCCACTGGGGGTTATGATGAGTGTGTATGCTGTGGGTTTAATACACAATGTGCATGCTATGGATTCTAGAACAGCTTTCCATGTGCAGCCAGGTGCTCAGGATTAATCCCCGGCAGCACCCGCTATGCAGATGTAAAAGCCCATTATAGGCATTGCAGGAAATTGCACTGGTTGAGATCTTTAATCTGCAAAGAGGGCTTTTCTTATCCATCATGTGAGTGATGATGAACAGATGTTCTGGAATGCAGGCAAATAGGTACAGCCTCCTCTGACAATTACTACCAACCCACCAAAAATTCTGCCTTCCCATCACAGAACAAGGGGACTAGGGACTTGGCATCATGGAGAAACCAGCAGACACTGCAGCCTTGTCTGTAAACCACTGCACCCGGCATCTTGGAGTAGTCAAGACGACCAGCTCCAGCTGTCCTCCATGGGATGTTTCTTTGGAATGAGCATCTGGAACAATTGCAGGGTCACCGGCACTGGTAGAAAGTAAATGGATAGATGGGGGGAGGGCCAATTTTAAAAGCAAAGCCACATCTGAGCATCTGGATTGAATTTGACAAAGAGTTGGCAGTGGATGGACTGTTACAATCCACTGAGTTCAAACTCCTTATATGACAGATGAGAAAACTACAGCCTAGAAGGGAAGTGACTTGCCTAAGTTCATGCAGCAAGGTGGTGGTAATGCAATTCAATCCATCCATCCATCCATCCATCCATCCATCCATTAATCCATCCATCTACCCCTCCATCCATCCATCGTTCAACCAATTAAAGATACATGTTTAAGATTTCTGATGTGCTAGGCACCATACTAGGGCACCAACAAGCAGATCAGATCCACAGCCTCAGGGAACTTGCATTTCAGTGGAGGAGATGGGTTACAGCAAATCATGTACTTAATTTCAACTGGAATCGTTGTTATGAGGAAAAATTCAGGATTCTAGGAGAGAGGATCCTGGGGGATCTGGAAGTACTCTCTAAGGAAGTAATCTTTAAGCTGAGACCTGAAGAATGAGTAGTACCAGGGTGGAGGTAGAAGGGACCATTTGAGGCAGAGGGAAGTCTCTAACAGGAGGAGCATGGGACACTAAGAAAATGAAGGAAGCCTAGAAATGCTGAGGAGGCTAGCAGCATAACAGGCTTATAGCTTCCTGGATGAGCAGTCTTTCCACTATGCTCTACAGGCCCTGCTTGTACCTTGTAGAATCAGTCTCTTCTCTGATTCTCACATTTGGAAAGAATTGGTAATGAAAATGCTTAGCTGATTTGTTCTAGAGAAGGTTCATTCTGGACTGGACTGAGGCTTAGGGGTTGGGGGAGAAGCCTATATGGTTTATAAATATTAAAATCCAACTGATATGGCACATCTAATAAAGAAATAAATTATCTCCCCAAATAAGAAGTCTGGGGTTCTCCATCCTATGGCGGAATGAATTTCCTAGTGATCTCAGGACTCTGGCTAGCATCTCTGAAGTTCTCCTGACCTTCTAGCATAGTCACAGGTGGCAGATATTTATTTAGACATCATATCATTGTACGATTGCTTCCAAAGGCAGGTAGATGCAGACGCAACCTCACACCTTTTCTCAGGGAGAAAAACTCTTTTCCAGGAGTCTTATAATATACTTTCTTTTATGGCTCATTGGTCAAACTGGGTCATCTGTTCACTGCTAGCTATAAGACAGGCTGAAAAAGTGGTTGTCTGGGGAGATAAGGAAAAGAGATTTGCAAATGGCTGCTGGACCACCAACTGACACTCTCTGTCACATACCTTTAGCTGTTAGGGCAATAAAGCCACCCAAAGGAATGAGTCCTTTTTCCATTCCCAATTACATAGTCCTGGTGATTATTACCTATTTCTGCAGTTCATGTTTGTTAGTATTTCAGTGTGTGATATGGTGCAGAAAAAGCATTTGACACAATTCAAGACTCAGCCAATTGTGTCAGCATTTGACACAACTCAAGACTCAGGAGAGAATTTTCTCGACCTGGTGAAAAGCAACTGGAAAGTCAAATGGGGAAAAAAAAAAAAGAACCCCAATCCCTACCTCACAGCATATACAAACATCGACTTAAAATGTATCAAAGATCTAAATGCAAGAGCTAAAACTACGAAGCTTCTAACCTTCACAAACTTGGGACAGGCGAAGATTTCTTAGACATGAGAGAAAACAAACTAATAAAAAAATTGATAAATTGAAATTCAAAACCAAAAAATACTATTAAAAATGAAAAAGCAAGCATCAGGAAGGAAGAAAATAGTTATAATACATATACTTAGATATTGGCTTGTATCCAGAATACGTAAGAACTCTATAATCAACCCAATTTTACAAATGACCAAGACCCTTCACAAAGAAGGAGAATGTCTAATGGACTCACAAGATGCTCAACATTCCTTAGTTTTTAGGAAAAATACCACTTAAAACTGTAGTGTGGCAACATTACATGCTCACCAGAATGGCTAAAATTAAAAAGAGTAACACTACCAAGTGTTGATGAGGATAAGGAGCAACTGGAACTCTCGCATATTGTTGGTGGGTGTATAAAATGGACAGCCACTTGGAAAGGCAGCTTGGCAATTTCTAACAAAGTGAGAGAAATTAAAACATATGCTCACAAAAGGGTTAGCATGCAAATGATCAGAGCAGTTTTACTGACAGGGTCCAAAGCTGCATAAAACCCTAAAGTCCGTCAATGGGTTAATGGACAAACTGTGATAAATCCGTATGCTGAGCAATACTCAGCAATTAAAACGAGCAAGTTTCTGATACATGAAACAATACTGATGAAGCTTAAAATATTATTCTGTGTGGAGGAAGTGAGACACAGAAGAGTACATATGGCACAATTCCATTTAAATGAAGTTCTAGAACAGGCTGAACTAATCTATAGCTGTAGACATCAGATGAGTGGTTGCTTGGAGTAGGAGGATTGATTGGGAGGGGCAATGGGAACTTCTGTGGTGCTATAAATGAACGAAATAAACTATATCTTCATTGGGGTTATGGTTGCATTGTGTATACATTCATCAAAATTTGAAATGGATGCATTTTATTGTAAATAAATTTTGCCTCAGTAAGATTGATTTCAAAAAATCTGTCCCAAAGCAGAAAAATGTGTATTCATGTTACCCTCAGGCTAATGGAAATGCCTACTGGGCTCTTAAAATAATGGCCGCATTTTAATCTTTGTGGGAGGTGTAGCGAGAGTTGAGATCTTTCCAGGGCGGTTGCAGTATCATAGCTGGGTGTTGGGCAAGAGCTCTGAATGTGGTTATTATTGGGAAAATGTGTCAGCATAATGCAATCAAGGTTTGCTTGAGCCTCAACCTCATTATGAGCTTCACTAAAGCAAGAGTTGGGTAATCTGGCTACACACACACACAGACACACACCCCAACTCCCTCCACCCCCAAATACAGAATATAGATTTATATGTTCTCTGTGGAGACAAAGAACGGGGAGAGTCAGGCCCCTGGGGCTGGAATATGAGACCCGCCATCATCATCATTGGTTGGTACTGTCATTAAAGTAAGGGCTGCCATTTTTGGAGCATGTCCCTCATGCAGGCACTACACTGCTCCAGCCTCTCACCAGTACTATGAGGTAGAGAACGGTCTTCCAACTATGGGGGAGCCATGTGAGTCTCCAAGAGGGTCACATGCCTAAGGTGGTAGACTGTGGTCCCAGTTGTTCACTCCTCCCTATACCCATGCCTTTGGGTGTGACCAGGAAGGGCTCTCCCACTGTGGGCTGGGCGGCATGCTCCACCCCTGGAGCCTCATCCACATGACTTGCTTTGGCCAGTGGGGCATTAGCCAGCATGGGGAAGGTAGGGGCTCCATACGGGCTCCCGCTCAGGGATGTGTGCTCTCGCGCCTTTGCCATGCCATGAGGACGTGCCTGAGTGGGCCCGCTAGACATCAGAAACGATGCTGCTGAGTTGACTTCCCATTTGGCCTGGCTGTGGCCAGCCCAGATCAGCCACAGCCCACCAATCCCAGAAATGTGAGCAAACCCAGCCCAGATCAGCAGAGCTGACCCCCAGCTCACCCCAGATACATGAGCAACATACATACTGTCCTTAGGACACTGAGGTTTTGTGGTTGGTTGTTATGCAGCACCATTACATCAAGCGGTAACCATACGCCTTCATCTTTCTGAGCGTATTGAAGACCTATCTGGGGCATCTCCCAAGGGCAGAGTTGTAGGTAGACAGCAATTTCTTCTCCCAACAGGGCCACCTGAAGCCGTAAGAATCCTGGCTCTAGGTCCCCAAGTAGGTTAGGCAAACCCTGGCTCACGGATCACAGATGAGTGGTTAGCCCATTTAGAGAGTAGCAAGCAAATTACAAAAAGATACAAAGCTTCAAAATGGAAACAGACGGGACCGGTGCTTCTCGACAATCTGTGCGCACAGACCGGGAGCTTGTCCTTCTTGACGATGCTACTGTCATTATGTAGCCCCGGAAGGGCCCTTGTTTCGTGTTGATGATGCTGCTGATGCTGGTGGTCCAGGGATCACACTTTGAGAAGCAAAGGACAAGATGTCCAGTGAGACTGGGACAGAAAAACATCAGGGTCCCAAGCCTACCGTAAGAGTATGTCTACTTTTGTGGACATTTATTTCAAGTGTGCGTGCGTGTGTGTGTGTGTGTGTGCGTGTGCGCCCATGTGTGTGCGTGTGTGTTGGCATGTGCACGCTCACAATAAAATGGGATCCAAGAAAGTGAGGGACACTGAACTAGAACCAGAAGCAGGACTCGCTTCAAGAGACAAATACGCTCAGGTGGTATTTGTCTATGGATCATTCTGACTATATTTTAAACATTGAAATGTCACTGTCAGGGACATACGCCTTATCTAGTCCCACGGTGCTTCCATTACGAAAACTTGAACCTGTGCCATTTCCTGTGGCGAGGGCTTACACACAGGGTGAGAAGGGCACATCTATTTTGGATTCTCATTTCAAAACCTCCCAATATCACCAAAATCAACTGGCACAAACAGAGCACTTGGGAGTTTCTTTCATAGAAATGCACAGGGTGCCTATCAATGAAGCGCATACAACCGGGCCGGAAGAGCCCACCAATGGCCGCTCCATCAACTTTGGCAGATGTATACATTATGCCTTTTGATCTCCAAGGATGCTGTATTTAGATGACATAATGCGCTTTTGGTTATCTTTCTCTAAGGTAGAAGGGACGTAAGCAGATATCCACTTTTGCAAGATAAAATTAGCACCTCTTTGCTGGAAGATAAACATTTTCAGCAGGAAAGCTCTGATTAAAGTACAAAGCAGCTGAGGGGGTATTAGGCTGTACCCCTTTGAGTGAAATTCCTATTTATAATAAAAGGAAATAGCATTGGTATGACATAGGGCCGTGAGGCGCAGCCACTGTTCCCAGTGTTAGAGCAGTGGCCCCAAGGGCTGCCGTTCCGCAGGGGACCACTGTAGTTGGGTTCCAGAAACTGGGGCTCAGGGTAGGAAAGGGGAGAAGGGGGCTCCGTGCCAACCCCTGACTCAGAGCAAGGGCTCCACTGGGCCGGATGCTTTCTGTTGCACCTTCCACGGCTGCCGTGAGCAGCTGTGTGGTCTGCTCCCTGCGCCTCTGCCCTCAGCCGAGGGGATCAGTGGGGCTGGCCATCCCACCCCCCACACTCACCCTGAGCCGGGCTTGGTCTGCCCCGAGGGTGGTGTCACCCTGATCATTCTCCCAAAGGCGCCATGTAGACGAGCTATGGCGGCCCAGCTGTTCCTCCAGGTGCTTTTTGCTGATTCCCACTTCTGTGCTTTGTCCACAGAGACCTGGCCCCAGACTCAGTCTTTTCTTCTCCACACTCCCCCCTTTCGTGGAGGCCGTGGGACTGTGTGTGGAAAGAATCCTGGGCTGCTCACATCTGGGAAAACTTACGAGCTGTGCACATGGTTCTAGACTTTTCATTTTTCTCCACTGGATGGCTGTCTTTCAAATCAGGAAATGTCAGCTCGGGAAAGCCTCGAGCTGCGTCGGCTTGCCGAGACTCCCGGTGGACCGGTAGCTACTCTTCCTCTTCTGTAGGAGGCACCTGGCTTTCTTCACTCATTCAGCAAGTATCTATGGTCATCTGCTGGATGCCCATGGCAGGCTCCAGCACGGACAAGCTATGGGGTGGCCCTGTCCTCGCCATCCAGCAGAAACGACTGACCAAAGTGTGGAGAGGGCGACAAGAAGGGGACATCCCTGTAGAGAGGCCCGAGCTACTCTCAGGCTCAGAGGCAGCCAGACAAGAAGGGAAGGCAGGTGAGGAGGGATCTGCGTGTGCAGTGGCTCAGAGACATGGTAAACTGAGGCAGGCCTGCTTGGCTGGGCCATGGAGATAGGGCGAGACCGCTGTGGGGCCACGGAGATAGGGCGAGACCGCTGTGGGGCCACGGAGACAGGGGGAGACTGCTGTGGGGCCACGCAGACCAGACGAGACCGCTGTGGGGCCACGCAGACAGGATGAGACCACTGTGGGGCCACGCAGACAGGATGAGACCGCTGTGGGGCCATGGAGACAGGGGGAGACTGCCGTGGGACCAAGACCCAACAACGGGAGTGCTGTCAGTCACGCGGATGGTTCCGGCTGCACTCCATGGGGATGGGTGGCCACACACTCTACTGTGTCCGTCCCCCGTGGTGCCTGTTGTCCCACTTATGCTCAGAAGTGTCCAGGTTTGAAAGAGTAGAGGACACTTCCATCTCTTCATCCTTTTAAGCAAAAGGATGAAATGCTGACCTCGGGGAGTGAAAGGTCACCCTGGCTGCTGAATGAGAGTGGCTCAGAGGGGCAGGGTGGACAGGGGACGCACAGCTGTTGACCACGATGACTGCACTCAGTCTTCTGGCAGATCCCTGGACACTGGCCCTGAACTGACATTAATCCGGGAGGCCACGACATCACGGGGGCCCACCAGTCCCAGGAGGTCAGGGGAACAGTGGGGTTTTAGCTCAGATATGTCCAGTGGGCCCCCAGACCCGCCTATGGTTATGTCCCCAGTCCTGGAGGGTGTATGTGGAGTGGACAGGCTCAGCCGCGGCAGCACCCCGGGGGAGGGGGCACGGGGGAGAGGAAGGGGCCTGGCTAAGGGGATCCCACAGCTGAGGACAGCCATTCTGAGTCCCGGGCAGCCCGAGAGTACATACTGTCTGGATGAGGGGCTGCCTCCCCCTTCACAGTCTCCCCTCAGGTCTGGGCTCACTCTCCACAGGACCTGTGTTGACTGTTTGTGTCTCCACTTTGGCAGCAACGGCCTTAGGAGACATGCAGAATCGGCCGACACTCCCTCAGCACCCAGCTAAAAGGGACTCCAGACGTGTAAGGGTGCACAACTTCACTGACTTCTTCTATGATAATAATGACAGCAAGGCTGACCTAGAGTTTACTCTGTGCTCGCTTGAAGGGCTACAGATTCAAAGTGGGCAGTGATTTGGCTTGGGGCCCACTCTTCCTGCTTTGGAGGGTCCTCCTTCTCGCCCCTCTCCTGCCTCAGAGCTCTCACGTCCCGTTCCGGCTTTGGGAAGGGGCCTGCAGGTAATCACCCACACCTTGGTACAAGCTTCTGTCCCTGCCTTTCCATCCCTCCTGGGGAAGGCATTTTACAAATCACATCTCTTTGCGAATGAGTGAGACTTGTTTCCAGGGGCAACATTCAGGGAGAGGCAGGGTCAGGGGGGTGCTTTCTAGGTGTGCCTGGGCCATAAGGTTCGGACCGCTGTTGATGCCCTTCTCTGAGCCACGGTGGGTTCTTTGCCCTCTGGCTTCTGGGCTGCCAGGCCCCTGGAGCTGCACCTGCTTCTCCTGGGAGAGTTCCTAGAGACCTACCGTCCCGCACCCAACATCCATCTTCCCTCCAAGCCTCTTTCGTGGCAGGCACACGTTGTGGAGGGTCTGGCGCTGTAGAGGTAACCCGTGCCCGACGCCTTCATGTCTCAAACCGGCTTCCCTGTCACCACCTGTGCTTAGCTCACCTGGAAAAACATGCCCCTCCCTGGATTCCCTCCTCCAAAAAAAAAAAAAAAAAATAGTTTTAAAAAAAGGATTTGATTTTCAATACATCAAAGAGAGGAAGAAAACCTTTGATGTAATTTTGATTTTACAGTTTAGTTTTGGTTTTATTTTTAGTTCTATCTTGGTCAGCCTTGTTTAGGGCTTCGGCTTAATCCATCCCTGGCTACTTCATGGGTTCTCCTTGCTTAAAACCTCTGAGAGTTTGTGTCATCAGAAGAAATATTCCCTCCAGGTCCTCAGATATCAGCTGGTCAATGTTAACATTTAATCCAGCCCAGGGCCAATTGAGATAAGCCCTGAAAAGATTATGAGGCTGCCCCTACGCTTGTATGAAATTCAACATAAACGCAATACTAAACCATGATAAAAATATAAGGAAATCCAGCAAAGAGCTGATGGTTGTGATTATATTTTATAGTAAGCATATTTAATGTGATTTGCTTCATTGGTTCATCTTTTGTTAACTGCTCCTCTGATTTTTCCAATTTTTTGGTCATACAGTTCCCCATTTTCCCTTCTATTGGCTTGTCATTTTCTTGTTAATATTCAGAGGTTCTTTCTGTTTCTGGGCTTCTATGCTTTTTCAGCCATCTCACTTGTTACATATGTTTATCTTCCTTGGCTTTTAACATTTTTTCTTCAAGTTTAACTTATATCCAGAATATACAGAGTGCAGAAATCTTACATTTATAGCTTGGTGAGTTTTACATATGTGCTCACCTCAGTAGAGATATATAATATCCCCAGTACCTGGGGTTCCCCCATTAGCCCTGCCCCTTCTCAGCCTATAATTTGCCCTGGGGATGGCCTTTGTTCTGACTTCCACCCTCAGTGTGTTCAGAAAAACATCAAATTCCTTAATGCTCCACTCTGGGCAATCACCATGGCCTGCACCCTTCCTGTGAACTTCTGGGACCCCAAACAGTGGGGATCAGTCTTCCTGGCTCTCCTACCCAGCCCAGACGAAGGAAGCACCTACATCAGCTGCACATCAGAGAACCTGGGAGCTTTGAAAACATCCTCACCCGCCAGGGCCCCATGCATGAGGCTTCTGGTTTAATTAGTCTGGGGTGGCAGCCTAGGCACTGGAGTTTTTAAAAATCTCCCCTGGTGATTCTAAAGTCTAGTCCAAGTTGAGAACTCTTGCTCCAGATCAAGGTGCTTGGGAAGCCACTCCCACCAAGTAGGTAAAATCAATGGCCACTGAGTGGTTCAGGGACCAGTGACTTCGGGCATCCCCGGGTGCTGGTTAAAGATGGACAATCTCAGCCCCACCCAGACCTGCTGAACCTGAACCTGCAGTTTAGCCAGGCCCCAGGGAATAGTGTGCATATTGCAGAGAAGGGCCTTGCAGCCCTGATTTCCTGTGGTTTGGCTCCACCCACCTCCCTCCACCATTTATGGATGTGGGTTTTAAGAGAAGATACCTTTCAGGGACTGTCTGTTCTTATATTGGCATGGCAGTTTAGGTTTTTCATTTTTCTCTGTTTCATTTAGATATGTCCTTAATCAGCAGAAATGGTTTCTCCATAGTCTCTGTAAATAATTCTCTTAATACTAATCTCATCTATAAAACTATTCTCCCCCAAAGAATTTGTGAAAATTAAATAAAAAAATGTCTTCCTCACCATGTCTGCTTCTCAGTAAAAGTCTGAGTTCATGCAGGTTCTTTTAATTCAAAGGCAAAGACTGTGGGGCCATTTCCACCAAGCTCTGACCTGTGGGGTGGCTGCTTGGGCATAGGTGCTTCATGTTCCCCTGGGGGGCTCCTTAGTGCCATTAAAACGTACCAAAGATCACCAAAGGCTGGTTGCCTTTCACTCTGTTTTATTACTACTGGAAATCTATCTATCCCACCCCACCCCCAAATAAACTGAAATATGGTAGAAAGCTTTCTGGGTAAAATATTCCTGTTACAGAGATAAACGCATAACACAAACATGAAATCATGCAAATACCCACAATAGGGAGGGATGTGGCCCCCCATTAGAACACTGTCTACACGGGGTGAGGTACACGTCGGGCTGCAGGGCTGTGCGGGAGGGTACGGCTACACCTGTCACCATCACTATGTGCCTATCAGGAGAAATGCATAGAAGGGGTTAGGAAGAGATGATACAAGACTTTAATCAAAGATATGTTACGGAACACATCAAAATAAAAAGCTTCTGCACAGTGAAGGAAACAATCAACAGAACTAAAAGGCAACCTATGGAATGGGAGAGCATATTTGCAAATGACAAATCTGATAAAAGGGCTAATATCCAAAATCTATAAAGAACTGATATAACTCAATACCCCAAAAACAAATAATCCAATTAAAATGGGCAGAAGAGGGGCGCCCAGGTGGCTCAAATGGTTAAGGGTCCGACTCTTGATTTCAGCTCAGGTCATGATCTCAGGGTTGTGGGACTGAGCCCCGTGTCGGGCTGCGTGCCCAGTGCTCATTGCAGAGTCTGCTTGAGATTCTCTCTCTCTCTCCCTCTGCCCCTCCCCACTTGCCCCCATGGCCAGGGGGCGGGGGGGGTGGGCAGAACATATGACCAGACATTTCTCCAAAGAAAACATCCAGATGGCTAACAGGCACATGAAAAGATGCTCAACATCACTCATCATCAGGGAAATACAAATCAAAACCACAATGAGATATCACCTCACACCTGTCAGAATGGCTAAAATCAACAACACAGAAAATAGCAGGTGTTGGCGAGGATGCGGAGAAAGGAGAATCCTTGAGTATTGTTGGCAGGAATGCGAACTGGTGCAGCCACTCTGGAAAACAGTGTAGAGGCTCCTCAGAAAATTAAAAATAGGACTACCCTATGATCCAGCAATCTTGCTACTGGGTATTTACCCAAAAAATATAAGAACACTAATTCAAAGGGATACATGCACCGCTGTGTTTATAGCAACATTATCTACAAGCAGCCCAACTGTCCATTGACAGATGAATGGATAAAGAAGAGATGGTATTATATATACACAATGGAATATTACTCAGCCAGAAAAAAGAACGAGAGCTTGCCATTTGCAACGATGTGGATGGAGCTTGAGTGTGTTACGCTAAGCAAAATAAGTCAGTCAGAGAAAGACAAATACCATATGATCTCACTCATATGTGGATTTTAAGAAACAAAACAAAGGGACAAAGAAAAAAAGAAAGAAACCAAAAAGCAGACCCTTAGCTCTGAAGAACACACTGCTGGTCACCAGAGGGGAGGCGGTGGGGGGCTGGGGGGAAACGGGATGGGGGTGAAGGTGCATACGTGTCGTGAGGAGCAGTGGGTGATGTATGGAGGTGCTGAATCACTATGTTGTACACCTGACACGAATATCACACCACATGTTAACTATACTGGAATTAAAATTAAAAACTTAACTTAAAAAAATGAAAAAAAAAAAAAAGAGATGTGTTAGAGAGAAGAATCACCCAAGATCCCACCACTTTCAGGTTTTTTATATTTGCAAAACATCAGCATCGTTTTAGCTACGGGTGTGGGACTCTAAGTGTCCAGTGTGGCTGAGAACAGTGTGCTTGTGTTGAAGTCATGTTTCACCGTTGGGAGGTTTTATTTGGTAGTTGGAGGAAGAAGGTAGGGAGAAAACATGGGGATCGTCATGTACAGAGGGGGAAATGGATCCAGACATGAGAAGCAGTATGCCCAGGGTCACACAGCAGGTTCATGGCAAAAACCCAGGTCTCCTGAGGCAGAGCTCCACCCGGGCACCGCCAGGCCGGACCACTGCTGACCTTCCCACTAGCCCTTCTGGTGGTGGGGCAGCATCCTGTTTTTTAAGAACAGGTTCCTGCTCTCCACACATTCAGGTGTTTTCCTTTTATAGTCTGACTTAAATAGCAATACAGTAATTGATACTTAGCGCCAACCAGCTCTTTGCCCATCTCTGCTCCCCTTTTCTGGTCGGGGAAACTGGGATCCAGAGGGGGCAAGCTACTTGCGTGAGCAAAGACAGCTCACAGGGGGCAGGAGTGGGACTGGAACCTGGTCTGCCCGACGCCCGAGCCCCCAACCACCATGCTGCCCAGCCTCTGTGGGCGGGAAGGCCCCTAAGGCCAGAGCAGACAGGCTTCAGGACGCGGGGCTGTTTATTGTTCCTGCGGCTCTCTGTGCAACCATCAACACGTTGTTTGAAGGGTGAGGGCTGGTGGACTTTGAAGAGAGTGGAGAAGGAGAGCTCCCGCGGGAGTTTGCCGTCCAAACAGATGCGACAGAAACCAGAGGGCGGCCAGGGTGGCCGAAAGGCTGGTGGGTGGGCGGTGAGCCTGCCTGGGCTCCTGGGCCATCTTGTGATGACATGTCATGTGACCACCAAGGCCAGGCCTGGGGCCTCTGCACGGTCCCTCCCGGTGAGGGCTGGGGCCTGGGGCGCTGTGCCCACCCTCCCTGGGGGCACTGAAGCCATCTGCTGCCAGCTGGGGCTTCTGGGGGCAGACATGGGGGACCACACTCTACGCCCCCAACAGCTTTGCTATCCCGTGTTTGAGACCATGGCCCGATTCCCAGGTGGATTCCTGAGGCCAGCCTTGCGGTCTGTGACCCACTCCGTGAGTGGAGGGGCGGCTTGTTCGTGGGGCTGAGCACTGTGGACATGAGGTGCACTTTTCCTGCCCTATTTTATGCAATCCGCAACGACTCTGTGAGGTGGGACCATTACCACCCCACTTTGCAGGTGAGCATTCGGAGGCTCAAGAGGATCAAGTGACGTGCCTGGCAGGTGGGCTAGGGCTTGACCCCAGGCAGTGTGACCTGGGCTTTACCCCTGATAGCACAGCACCGAGGCTGCATCCCAGCTCTGCTGGAAGACGGCATGGCTTTGGCTCCTGACCCTGTGACTTTGCCACTGTCCCCCCATCTGGTCTTCAGAGGCTGACCTCTCTCTGCCTCCACAAAATGAAGGCAATGAGAATCTACCTCCTGGGTGGTCGTGGGGGTCGGATGAGCCTTTCCTGTGAGCGTCTGCAGCAGTGCAAGGCGCATCCAGCGTCACCTCCATGAGGCCGGCGGTTAGCCGTGTGGTTATCACTGGAGACCGAGCAGCCTCCCTTGTGACCGCGGCCGCCTCTCCCTTTCCCGCTGTTTCCTTGTGTTGGAGGTGATGATCGTGAACATGGGTGTCACTGGGGACAGGGGAGACAGTCTGGACAAAGCCGCTGTTGCAAGAGAGCGCGTTTCCCGAAACCTCTGCACAGGCACGTCCGTCCTCGAGCATGCCCGCCGTGCTGGGACGCCCTGCCCAGGCCCTGCCTGGCGCCTGGTTCTCTGGACGGTCGGCCAGTGGCCGGCTGCGCGTGCCCGCTGGCTTCTGCACTGCTGTTCACAGGAAGACCAGGGAGGGCACACAGAGGGGCTGGCTGGGAAGGAGGCAGAAAGGAAGCTGCCTTCCCCAGCCTGCAGTAACTTTCTGACAGGGAAGGGAAGGGAGAGGCTTCAGGAGAAGTCACATTTCGAAGTCGTGTTTGCTCGGGAGCGCTTCCATTCAGGCTGGGACCTGAAAACGGGAGAAACCAAGCGTGTGTTTTGCCGGGTTTCAGTTGGTGTCCGCGGGTTCCAGCAGGGCCCGAGGAGCCGTGGTTTGCGTTTTTCCCCATGGCCTCTGTCCGGATGACCGTTCCTGCCACCACCCAGCTGGGCTCTTCTCATTAACCCGGTCACACGGCCCGATAAGCCGGAGAGGAGCGAGGGCGGAGCTGAACCCCCGCAAGTGGGTGTGGGGCAGGGGGGGAAGTCTCTGGGCTTTGCTAATTGGGGTTCTCTTCTCCTCTCGATTAGGTTCTGCTCTTTGTCTGAGCAGACAAGATAAGGAGGAAGCTGGGCTCTTCCTAACAAGCCCGCCTGGCAGGGCCACGTGGTCATTGCCGAGCGGCCGGCATCTGCAGCAGTCCTGTCGGTTTGGCAGTGGGAGCGGTCGCGGCCGTGGTCGCTGTTGCTGGGAAGCGGGAGGCCATCCTGAGCCCCCCTGGGGTCCACCGGCGGAGGCTGCCTCGAGCTGCCACGTCTGGCTCCTTCACCCAGAGACATTTTCATCCTGAGCGGCTGACCTGTTCGCTCATCAGAATTGTACAAGTTCTGGCCGCAGGGACTCCCCAAAGCCGTGGCTGCTCTCAGGCAACAAGGGAAGCATCAGCGCATGGGGGGCTGGTGAGCGCTCGCATGGCATGTGTGCAGATCGTAAAAATCACATCAAACAACATCAAGTCATGCACTTCTTTTGTGTCTTTTCACCAGAAGGACGTGAAAAAACAAATCATGATTCATTAGCACTTGGTTTTTTAAAAATAGAAATAATATCCACCCCCCTCAAAAAGTGCCACGCAGTGAATTTGTAAATTAAAGCAAGGAGATGCTTACTTTAAATTTTTAAAGTCCCCACATATCTGATAGTCCAAACCAAGAATAATATTTGGCGCTGATATGGATTTTTTTTTTTCCTATCTGAATATACAAAGTATTATATGCTATATTGACATCAGGGCTAAATCTTTCCCTTATAAGGTGTTTGACATAAATAGCTTTTATTATGTAATTCTTATATGGAAGGAATACACACATTTCTTAAAGGTCCCAGCTGTTATTGTTATCATTTGAGACATGGAATTGGAATCCCAACTTCCAATATCAAATTTTAGCACAAACCCTATAAAATCTATCTTGTCAGAATGTGCCAGAACCTCTAAGCCCTTCCCGGCTGAACAAACTGCAGCTGGTGCTTCATCCTGAAAGGAGAGAATCGACTTTGCGTGTGGGGTATAGGCAGCACACCGGCCCCGGTTTTCGCCCAGCTGCCGGGCCGACTGGGGAAGGCGTGGGTTTAGATTAGCCGTGTCCTACGCCGCTTGACGGGGTGACACGGGTCTGTAGGGCCGAGCTCGGGGCCTGGAGATAGGGCCAGCCAGCAGGAATGCAGGGAATGTTTTTCTTCGGACTCTATTGAGGCACACAGACCATGGGGATTCTGTCCGCGGTGACAGCCTTAACATTCGCCAGAGCCCTGGACGCCGCTCTAGAAATGGCATTGCCCACCCTGGAAGTGAGAAGGTAACGTTTATTTTTGTATTTTTTTCTCTCTCTCCCATATACAGACTGTAGAAAGACCACCAAGCGTGCGCCATTTTTTTTTTCCACCATGATGTACAATTCACATTTGTTAATCAAAAAAAGTGCCCGAGGTCATCCACCTAGACTTTTTTTTTTCTTCTTCTTCTTAAACAGGAAACGGGTTTCAGATGTTTATATGTTAAAAAGTAAGGCTACTAATCTGTTTAGCCATTTACCAGATCCTGGCGAACTCCCTCTTACATTTTAATGTTCAGACTCCATAGAATGACATTCATTTTATCCCTCTTGTTATTTAGAATGAAAAACAAAAATCTTCCAATAGTCACCTGCTTTTCTGGGGCAGCTCTAGCAGAGGTTAAAATAAATGAATCCAGGAGTTTAGTGAAATTGTGCTCACAGTGGTGTGGGTGTTGTGTCCTGAGTCTGAAAATTAAACCCTCTCAGGCCATTCTTTAAAATAGACCATGGTCACATGTATTTTCATGTGTCTGTGGAGGCTTCCTACTCAGATTCAGAATAGAGGTTTACAAATGCACACAGTCAGGAAATCCACAGAAAAAGTATTTTTTCTCAAAAAAAGTACTTTTCTCAAAAGCCTCAAATCTTTTTCTTTGAATCAGCAGCATATTTTCCATGGTGCTTCTCGATATTAGGCTGTGAACGGGAACAGAGAAAAACGATTTTCCCCGAGAGTCCATGATCACTTGAAAGGACTTCAGCCTGATGTTTAGAAATCAAGGTTTTTGTTTTATTGCTGGAATTTTTTTCTTGCCCCAGGGCTGATAATTTCAAACGGTCGCATTGCTGGTGAAAACGTGTCCCTGTTTAAGTGTGGCAAGTCAGTGATGTTTTTCTATGGTGGGAGGTTTATGTATTCATAAACCAGGAGAAAGGAGCACAAACAGGGGAGGTTTGAATGCTTTTTTAGTGAATTTGTTAGTATTCAAAGCACTGGCCGAAAAGACTGTTTTAAACGTAGGACTCGGAAGGAGTTATATCATTTGCTAAACCTGGGTCTGATGGTCCTTACTCTTTACCCGCCTGTGTTTGACCAAATGCTTTATGTCTGCAGATTGTGAGAGGAGGCAAACGATGGTTTTTGGAGACATTTTGTCAAAGAGAGAGAAATAGCTAAATTGAAATGAACTCTTAAAAGCAGCCCAATAGTCTCTGGATGGGTAAAAAAGGTATTTGCAAAAACTAAAACATAGATAAAGAATCATTCTCAATTTCCTAACCAGTATCCTCACCTACCCTCACCCTGATATATATAGATATATAGATAGATAGATAGATAGATAGATGATAGATAGAATATTCTATGAGGCAAAAGTATAGCTGTTTCTTTGTCATCAGAGTTATCAAAAGTGGCTGGAGAAAAGATCAGTATAAGTGTAAAAATGGGTATGTAATAAATGTCCAAGCTCCTTCAAATGGGGATGGGACGGATATGATTAAACACAATTTAAAATACGTGTTTTTTGGCAAATGAAAAAACCATTTTGATTTCCTGGGGCATGTTTTAATTCCGTGTTCAGGGGACACAAGGCTGCCCAGGAGAGGTGTTAGGAGCTCCCAGCACAAACCAGTGACAAACAGCAACAGTACCACTTGCAGTGAAGAACGTGAGCGAGAATAAAGGCAAGTGGTCCTGGTGTGTGAGAAGCTTCTGTCGAGTGGGTCCGGCCAAGTGTCAACACCCCAGCAGAGGCTGGTCCACGGAGAACAAATCCCCACCAACCCCAGACTCCCTCTCCAGGACGTGTCTGCCATACCTGAGGACCCCAAGTCTCACCCAAGGAAAGCCCTGCCTTGGGGGCCCTTTGGAAAGCACCGGCGTGCTAACGGAGCAGAGGGGAAGCCTGGCGCGGCATCTATGCAGCTACTGAAAGCCTGAAGAGCGAGCCGAGCCGACAGAAGGGGTCAGTCTGACGAAGGGCAGACTTGGTGCCTGTGATTTTCTGCACGGGGCAGGACGCGGGACATTGTGAAAACCACAGCACACGAACCACTTTGGGCCAGTACTTTTTTTTTTTTTAACCATCTCTCTGGGTCCTGGACTGTTAGGAACAGAAAAAAATGCCTAAGTCTGCAAATCCCGGGCAATCACCGTGTCAGCTTGGAGCCGAGATGTTTCCCAAATGAACACCTGGATGGTGTAAATCACCACAGCGGTAAACACTTCAGGCCGGCGCAGGCTGCAGGCTGGCGGGGCAGCACCCTCCCACCCGGCCGGGGTCCATAAACCGGGCGCTGGCCCGCCATCATAAACGCCCCTCTCACGGAGAAAGACCCCTCCCCGGCTGGGAGCGGAGCCCCTTCGACGAGGCCACTCAGATAACGGACTGCCCTCAGCGCTGTCCCGCTTACCCTGGGCTGGTATCCCGAGTAGCTATCAGAGGCCTGTGTCATTATGAATGGCTTCGTGAGACCTAGAGAGGCGACCAGGGCCGCTGGCTTCAAGGTGGCTGTTTTCGAAAGCACCGTGCAAAGAGAAAACCTAAAAAGAAAAAAGAAAAGAAAAGAATAGGCTTTATTTTTTTAAGCATTGATAGTAAAATCTTCACAATAGCTGTAACAATAACCAAAAGATCTATAGGGAGTGTCCCCAAAGTTGGTAGAAATCAAAGTGTCATTCCCTCCTTGAAAACATAGTGAATTAAGATATTAAATGACTCTTCTTCTCCGTGCTGTCCTAGAATCTTCCATGCCTACTGGGTGACCATGCATTTGGTGTAAGCAGTTGTTACAAAAATCCCTGAATGGGGGAAGGCAGATGGCAGAATACGCCTCAAAAAGATCGCGTCCTTGGGAACTTTTTTATATTCTGATGCTGTCCTTAAAAAGGAGAAATTTCTCCTTATAATTATCTGATTAGGAGAGTCTTTTAAATGACGTTTTCTGCGTTCCAGCAGACAGATGGGAGGACAGGCAATATAAACTTTATAAAAGTGGCCTCCAGTTCAGGCTTTTTATGGCTCTATTCCTTTTTCCCCACAGCGCGGAATAGAGAAAAGGAGGGAACCCGAGAGCAGTTTCTCTGCCTCTGGGATCAACCTTGCGCCAAAGAAAAATAACCTGGAGAAATTAGTCTGCAGCCAGGAATGAGGCTGGGATCAAATGGTTGCTGATCGGAGCAAATATTTAAAAGGGATAAGTCAAATCGAGCATTATTAAATAAAGCTTGTTTAATATGTCTCAAACAGAAAATGTCTTTTGAGGAGCGTTTTAAACGTGGTCCTGGAGCTCTGGCTGGGGGCGCGTCTCAAGGCTTAACTGGTGTGTGTGGGATCTGCGCTCTTACCACCGAGATGTGCTGCTCCTTTGGAAAGCCTTTCCCCCCATGGAATAAAATGAAAGCAGGGAAGTTTTTAGGTAGCTCTTGAACGCTGTTAACGCAACATAAGCAGCAGGAGACAACTGGCCCATGTTGTCACGTTTATTCATCAGGCGGAGTGCAGCCTGGCCGGCTGGGTGACAAGGGTGACAAGGGTGACAAGGGTGACGGGCGGCAAGCCGAGGAGGCCCACGGGTGGGGGTGATGGTTTCCCAGCACGGTGCAGTAGGGCAGCAGCTGACCCTGCTCTCACCAAACCTAAAACCACTCTCTAATGGGTTTTACAATATTTACATTTTCTATTTTATTTATAGGATGCCATGTGTCTACATTCAAATGAAAAAAAAAAAATCACTGGATATAAAATCCCACCCCGTCTCCACATTTGCTCGCTCATTAGAGATGTACGCGTCCCTGTTGCCGCGCATCTGCGTGTGTGCGCCAAATCGGACCCGGGCCTGGGGTCTCGGCAGAGGGTCGGGAGGGGCAGATGGGGCATCTGTTCCCATTGTCTGTGGGGCTGTGGGTGCGTCTTCATTTCTGGGCCACATTTTCTCCTGCTGTAAGCAGTGAGGGGGCTGGTGACGTGCAGAGGCTTGTCCCAGAGCGGAGATTCTTTGCACGTCTCAGCGACCACCCTCTAGCTCATTAACCTTTCCTGGCCCATGGGAACGGGTGTCCGGGAACCAGCTCGGAGCCGGAGCTAGGAGAGCTGGTTGAGTCCCTCCCGTGCCACAGTGTACGTGTGCGCTTGGGTGGGTGAGTTATCACATGTCTTTCTTCCCTCACCCTAAAAGTGATCTTTTTATTCACTTAATTGTTTTCATTACCAATTGACCTGACCCACAGATCGGACACGGGACCCACCACCCGCAGCCCGTCTGATTTATCTGCCTGAAATGTAGTTACACGTCCTCTCGGGCAACGCAAGACCCTGCAGATTCCCTTCGTAAAACCTAATCTCTCCCAGCGCCCTTGCTCGGGAAATTTTATTCCCTTCCCCAATGTAGACAGATGAGCAGTTTGCTTTTCAGCTCAGACGCAAGGCCTGATTCCTTCCTGTGCAGCCACCCTGGGCAACAGCATGGGAACGAAAGCCCCGCTGAGACAGGGTGCTGCGGAGTGGTGGCCCTGGGTGCTGCCCTTCGCTCCTGCACAGCACTGCCCCCTTCTCAGCAGACACTGCTGACCCCCGTGCATGCTGCCCGGGGAGACGGTGGCCCTGGCGACGGCCACGGAGCCTCACAGCAGGACGGCAGGCAGCCCCCAACAGCAACGCCTATGCTGAGCTTTCTGGGCCCTCGTCAGGCTAGAGGGGACGGGACAGCTGGAAATGTGCTGGCGGGGAGGTGCTCAGAGTGTGGTCTGAACTCCGTGTGGACGGGCAGCGGCCCAGGGAACTGAGGCCAGAGTTGGAGCAATGCTGCTTTAGAAAAGCCTCACGTGTTGCTCCGTTGGTCAATGAGAGCAACTAGGAAGCCTAGCTTTCCTTCCCAGCATGGCTGCCGCAGCCCTACACCTCTTGAACATCAGTGAAGGGAGCCTGAAGGCCCGGAGAGGCAGGATCTAGAAGGCTGGGGGTGTGTGTCCTTCCTGGGACACGGGGAAGAGAACTGAGGGAAGGGGTGACAGGTGGGCTGGGCAGGAGGGGAGAAGAACACTGTAGGGTTAGGGATGAATGTTGAGGAGAAGGGGGGGCTCTGCTAGCAGCCGGGCTGGAGCCCAGAGGAGAGGCTAGGGGAGGGGCAGGATGGACCCTGCATCACCCTCCCCTTCACCATTTGGCCTCTCGATCAGCTGGCCCGAATGTGTCTCCTGCTGCTCCCGCCCTAGGCCTCCTAACCCCCTGCCTGGTGACTGTCCCTTAGGGTCCCCTAGAAAGCTTTAACAGTACAGATGCTTGGTGCCACCCTGGAGATTGGGGAGACGTTAGTACTTATTACCAACTCCCAGGACCAACTGCCCTGACCCTAACCTTCCGATGCAGACTTCTTATGTGAGGCTTCTGTAATTCGCACTCCGGAGACACCCTGTGTGTGTGTGTGTGGGGGGTGCCCAGGGGCTGCAGCACCCAGAAGGATCCCCAGAGCACCCCGGGCTGTGTGTTTGGGTGAAGCAGAGACACGCAGCAGGGGGATCATTTCCCAGATGCTTGCTTCTGCTCTGCCCCCTTGTTGGGCAGGTCTGCAGGAAAGTGAGGGCTCCCCTCGCTAACGTGTGCACCCCACTCCCAGCCGGAGCCTCGTCGTCCACACTGGGAAAACAAGGAGATTCTGAGCCCGGGATGGGACTTTCACAGAGCTCCCTCATGTCCCCATGTGGCTTTTTCTCTTCCTTGGTAAATGTAGCTTAAGACAAAACAAAAACCATAAAATCTTAAAATTTTCCGGAAAAAAAAGCAAATCTTGATGAATGGGAGCCTACGTGTCAGTCACCTGTCCTAAGTAATTCCGATGTCCCGTCGGCCCCCTTGCTTCCTTGTAAAGTGCAAGCCGCGTTAAGGAGAGCTAACATATAGAGAGCCTCTAGAAATCCAGGCACTGCTTGGAGAGCTTCACACGGCCTCATTCATGTCCTTCTGGCAACAACCCTGGGGGGCAGGGGTTCCTTTTGTGCCCATTTTGCAGATGGGGTAAGTGAGGTGCGGGTGACTTCCCGGCAGCACACAGATAGTACGTGCCAGAGCTGGGGTGGGACCCTGGGGGGGCTCAACTCCCCCCGTCAGCTGTCCTGGCAAGAGAGGCTGGTACTGGGGAGCTGGAAGATGTCACTGTTTCCCCAGACAACCTCTTAGACGGTGTCAAAACAGCGGCCCAGCCAGCTCTGCTGCTCTCCGTGGGGCGCTCCTGCTTCTGAGGGCCTCCGTTTGCTGCCCCCCGAAGCGGAGCTCAGATGGGGTGGTCCCGCAGATGTGCCGCCCCCCCCGGAGCCCCCACCCTCCAGAGGCAGGAGCGCCCGGCCACTTTCCTCCTCCATCTCTTCTCCTGTTGGGATGGTGACGAGCTGGGGTCTGTTTGTTCTCAGGGAAGAGAGGAACCCTTTCTGGAAATACCAAACCTCTCTTCGCTGAGACAAACCTCGGGGCTGGAGACAGCAAGTGGGGCAGGCTTGGGAAGCAAGCAGGAGCGCTGGCTGGTGCCGCAGACCCTCCGCTGCTCTGACCCAGCTCCAGCCTCTGCGAGCGTGAGCGGCTCGCCGCCCCTCACTCCACCAAGTTGTGGGCATCTCGAAATCGCAGTGGTGCTCAGAGGACAGGGTGCCGCAGTGCTGCTCTGGGTGGGGGTGGGTGGGGGTGGGGCTGTGGTTTCTACAGAGCCAGGCCCCCTCCCCCAGCCCCAGCCAAACTCCCACAGCCTCTGAGCCCAGGGGCTGGGCCCCCTCTCTGTGGGCCCAGGAGCCTCCCCCTCGCCCTCTGAGCCCCGCCCAGGCTGTAAAATGGGTCTAGTCCTGCCTCTGAAGTATGGCCGTGGGGGGATTATGTAAGGCGATGACCCATGCTCCTGAAAGGCCAGCCCAGAGCCTTCCAGAACCTTCCACAGAGTCATAACAATAAGAAACAAACAGCACAAGTGGGGCGCCAACCTAAGGAGGTAGGGACCACCTTGGACGCATTTTTCGGATGCAAATACTAAGGCACAGAGTGGAGCTGACGTTTGAACCCAGGGGTTCTGGCGGAAGGGTGATCAGCCTCTGCGGTCTCTCCATACACCTGATAGACGGGAGCTATTATTATTATTATTATTATTATTATTATTATTGGGGGGTTGATAATTTTTTGCTTTTTATCTGGAGATCACTGTAGATGCGCACGCACTGGTAAGGAATAATGTGGGAAGATCCCTGTACTTCTGCCTGGTTTCCTCCGATGGTGACATCCTGCATAGCTGCAGCATGATGTCACAACCAGGATATGACATCATATACCCACGGAGCTGTGCAGGCCAAACGGCAGCAGGGTTCCCAGGAGGGCTAGGTGTCCGCTTAGACCCCGTCCCCTCCACGCGGTACCCCTCGCCCTCCCTTTCACTCAACGTGACCCGACGTTTGTGTACCTGATGTTTATACCCCCCCCCCAAGAGACGCAAGTTCTGTGAGGTCAGAGGTTTTGTCAATTGGTTGGCTATTGTTTTCCCCGTGTCGAGAAGAGTGCCTGTCGCGTGTGGCTTTAGTATATTTTTTAACGGATGGGTGCGTGAACAATGTTTTCTCACAGAGCCAGATAAACTTTCTGAGCTCCCTTAATAAAAAATCTGTAAAATGGGCTGAACGCTCTGGACCAGCGGGGTGTGGTGAGGACCAGGCCATGTAAGATGTGTCGTGTGTCCGGCCCGCGGAGTCCAGTGGGGTCTCGGCTCGGGAGGTTGAGCTGTGTGTCCTCCCACACCCAGGAAACTCCCCCTGCCCCCTCCAGTCTGTGTCGCCGACCATCCTGGAAGTCTCGCTGCTGTCCTCCGGGGCCTCTGTGGTTTGTCAGGCCCTGCAACGGGCCTGTGATCTTTCAACAGTGAGTGCGCCGCTCATCAGAGGCTTGCTCACTTGAAGGAGGCAGTCGTCGAGGACGTGGCATGTGTGTCTCAAGTACCTGCGTGAAGTCTGCTAATTCTGCTCACTTGGAATTATAAACAGCTTAACACCCTCCACTGCTCGGCCCCGGAGCCCTGCTGGGATTCGGGGACGGCGGGCACTTCCTCCACCTCACGAGGCAGGCCCTCCAGGGCTCGGCACAGCCCATGCCCCCCGGGATGTCGAACCTCCACGGGGATCTTGTAGCCGCAACACTGTGATGTGCCATAACCCATGACGCCTCTAGAGTTCACAACAGGCAGGGATTTGAAAACCAGCGTGTTTCTTTCTATTGTAAAATAAGTATCTTATGTGTATTACAAATCAAAACATTCTTACGGAAAGTTTATTAAGAAATGGAAACATTTAAGAAATAATTTATTGATTATCCATAACCCTGCCAATTGGACATAGCTGTTTATGCATTTAGTTATATTTTCTCTCTCTCTTTCTCTATGTATATATATAAAACGTAGTTAGAATTATATAATTTTAGATCTTGTTTTTCTCATTACCATTTTTAAAAGATATTTTATTTATTTATTTGAGAGAGCACGTGAGAGCACAAGCAGAGGGAGCAGCAGGCAGAGGGAGAAGCAGGCTCCCCACTGAGCAGGGAGCCCGATGCGGGACTCAATCCCAGGCCCCCGGGATCATGACCTGAGCTGGAGGCAGATGCTTAACCCACTGAGCCACCCAGGCGTCCCTCTCATTACCATTTTATCATAAAATATTTCCATTTCTTTAAATATTATTTGGGAACATGTACATTTTAAATTAAAAGAATCGAATCCTGTAGCAGATGATGAGGAAGATGCTTCTGCCAGTGACCAGAAAAGCCAGGCAGGACGCAGTGCGGATGTGAGGCCAGCCCCTTGCTGGACCACCAGCCCGTCCCCTCCTGACCCGCACATCGGCGGCTCCTGGAGACGCACCTTCACGCACGAGGATGTGGATGTGAATCCTTGGACGTGAATCGTGTGGCCTGCCTGCATATTTCCTGCAGCAAGCTCCCGATGGAGGAGTTACAGCTCAGAGGGTGTGCACGCTTCTAAGCTCCTGTGTACACGCTGACACATCGCCGCGCGGGAAGGCTGCAAATCCACTCACTGTCCATCAGCTGTGCACACAAACGCCTGCTACGCCTCTGTCAACACTGGGCATTAAGACCTTTCACTTTTTTTGGTTTTGTTTTGTTTTGCTAATTTAAGGAGCAAGGATGGGGTTCTGATATACCCGACTTCACTTCCTAACACCTTCATCCTGAATCCGTCTCCGAAGGGAGCTCTAAACTCAGTAGCTGGAACACAGGGAGAGCACCCGCTGGGTGTTATGGAAATGGAGAAGCTCTCTGTGAAAGCATCCAGTCCCCTCTGCAGAGCTCAGGCGTGGGGGCGGGGGCCAGCTCTCTGGGCAGCTATCAATCTTGCCTGCCTGCAGGGAATTTGCTGGAGAGGCCTATCGGGAATGGAGCTGGAGGAAGGGGCACAGAGCCTTCTCATGAGATTGTCGTTGGGGAAAATGGGTTTGCGAACTCTCCCCCTGTGGCTGAAGGAAGCGTGAGATAAGGAGCCTGCCCCTTTTAAAGACCAAATGGTCCCAGCTGAGAACCTTCCGGAGCCTGGAGAATCAGCCTACAGCACCCACACAACCTGCGGTGGGGGTGGGGGCTGGACTCTGGGCTTCAACGGGTTGGCCTTTCGTGAGGCCGGTGGTGGCTTCCCGGCCTGCCCCCCAGTGCCTGACCAAGCTGCCTGTCACCACGGATTCCCCAACCCTAATGACACGGGGCATTGAGAAGAAGAGACAAGGGACTGCGCTGTAAAAATGAAAACAACACAGGAGTGTCTGGCGGGTGGTGCTGAGCCCTCCAGCTGCGTATCACATGGAAGATCTGCAATCCCAGGGCCCTGGCTGTCTGCTCTTCTGCTTGCGCAGGCCTGACATTCTTTATAGGCAGGGGAAATCAGCACACGTAAAATGAGCATGGAAAGGGTACAAACCCGTGGCATTGAGCACATTCACTATGTTGGGCAAGCACCACCTCTTATCTAGTTCCCGAACATCTTTATCATCCCCAAAGATACCCGACCCAGCCGTCAGCACTCCCCATTCCCCTTACACCAGCCCAGCGACCACTCGTCTGCTCTCTGGCTCATTCATAATGTGCCTACTCAGGACACTGCCTGTCAGTGGAATCCTACACTATGCAATCCTGTGTGCTTGCTGCTTTCTCTCCACCTGGCCTGGCCCAGGGGCTGCCCGCTGTGCGCGTGTCCACACCCCCTTTCACGGCTGAGCGACGTCCCGCCGGGTGGAGGGGCCACGCTCTGTCTCTTTGGTCACTTGGTGATGGACACTCAGACCGTTTGCAGCTTTGGCTCTTGTGAATACTGTGGCTACGGACATTTGTGTGCAAGATTCTGCTTAGGTGCCTGTTTTCAACCTTTTGAGTACAAGCCCAGAAGTGGGATTGCTGGATCTCGTGGCGACTCTACGTTTAACCTTCTTCTTCTTCTTCTTCTTTTTTAATTTATTTGACAGAGAGAGACACAGCGAGAGAGGGAACACAAGCAGGGGGAGTTGGGAGAGGGAGAAGCAGGCTTCCCGCTGAGCAGGGAGCCTGACGCGGGGCTCGATCCCAGGACCCCGGGATCATGACCTGAGCCAAAAGCAGACACTTAACGACTGAGCCACCCAGGCGCCCCTAGGTGTAACCTTCTGAGGAGCTGCTGGCCAGTTTCCCCGGCAGGAGCCCCGTTGTGGTTCCCGCCAGCAGCGCAGCGCAGGAGGGTCCGGACCTCTCCAGCTCAGGCTGACTCTCACAGCGTCTTCCCAGAGCTGCCATCCTGCCTTCCCCATCTACACAACAATCCCAGCAACGGCGCGGCCTCCTGCGTGGTCACCCGGCCCGGGGTCTATTTGAGACCCTTGACAGACCGTGGTCCCCCTTCACGTGCCAATGCCACCATTCCCTGGCCACCTCTCCGGCCTCAGTTTCTTCCTTGAGAAAACGGGGCAGCTGGAGCCGGTTGAGGGGCTGCTCGGAGCCCAGGGCTGGGCACGCGATGGCGCCCCGTAAACACAGGCTGTGAGACCCCACCCGGAAGGCATGTGGGGTGCTACTGCGGGGACCCCCAAGCCTGTGTTGGCTTCAACTCACTGTGTTGCTATAAATAATGTACAACAGACGATTAGAATCACAACTAACGGACTGGCAAGTGCTTCTAATCTGTAAAGAAATTCCCGGAGCAGGTGGGTTCGAACCAGATGGGTTCTGGTGTCCCTATGGCAGAGGGGATGGTGTGTCCAGCAGCAGCCCCCACTCCAAACTGGCGGCCATCAGGAGGGACTGGACACACCACCTCTGTGGCCTGGCGGGCTCTGTGTACAGCCCTTCAAAGACTAAATAAATGCAGTGATTTACAGAGAAAAGGCCTTTTGGGGCCACCTCTGGCACCGAGGTCTGAGGATTTAGGGGACAAAGCCAGCATCCGTCTTCTGCTGTGACATGTTCCTGTCAACAGTCACTCTAATGGAACCAGGACCCAGCAGGACAGTGTGGCAGCCTCCTCTCCCCTCCACAGAACCCTGCTCTTCTTGGGCAGTGAAGGGGAAAGGAGAGCTGCAGGGCTGCAGGGCAGGGGGTGGCAGGGCAGAGAGAGGGCAGGGGGAAGAGCAGGGCTGCAGGGCAGGGGGCAGCAGGGTTGTAGGGCAGGGGGAGGCAGGGGGATGGCAGGGTTACAGGATAGGGGGTGGGCAGGGCTGCAGGGCAGGGGCTGGGCAGGGCTGCAGGGCAGGGGGAAGGCAGGGCTGTAGGGCAGGGGTAGGGCAAGCTTGCAGGGTAGGGGGAAGGCAGGGCTACAGGGCAGGGGGAAGGCAGGGCTTCAGGGCAGGGGGAGGGCAAGCTTGCAGGGTAGGGGGAAGGCAGGGCTGTAGGGCAGGGCTGCAGGGCAGGGGGAAGGCAGGGCTTCAGGGCAGGGGGAGGGCAAGCTTGCAGGGCAGGAGGAGGGCAGGGCTACAGGGCAGGGGGAGAGCAAGGTTGCAGGGAGGGGGAGGGCAAGGCTGCAGGGCAGAGAAGGCCCTGCTTTCTTTCCCCAGTTGTCTGGGCCCCCTTGGGCTTATAGGATCAGAACCAGAGTCCCCTGGAAGTCTAGCCTCCCCCACGGAGCAAGGCTGAGCACAGTGCCAAGCCTCACATGCCCAGGTCTGGAAGGCAGGGAGCCCTGGACCAGGAGGCCTGGCAGGCGGGCTTCCAAGGAGGACAGGGACACGTCCTGACCTTGGACAGAGGTCGGGTTCTAGAGCATGCTCTTTTCAGCATGCTGTTATCTCGGGCAAGTCTCCCATCTCTTCAAGGGGTACATTTGTATCTGCAAAACGAAGATGAGCAGTTTTCACCTGACGGGATCACATGAAGCAAATAAATGCTCGTTGACAGGCATAAATAATTTTGTGGGTGTGAAAAACGGGGATGTTTTGGCCAGTGTTGCCCAATACAAATATAACTCAAACCACACATGTAATTTAAATTTTTCTAGCAACCACGTTAAAAAAGATGTAAAAAAGAAACAGGTGGAGTTGATTTAAAAATATTTTAACCCAGTATATTCAAAATATTACCCCACAATTAACGTAAAAATGGAGATAGCTAAAATTTCTTTCTACTAAGTTTTCAAAATATGGCAGCACATCTCAGTTTGGACCAGCCACACTGCCTGTGCCGGGTAGCCACGTGCAGCCAGGGGCTCGAGTACTGGGCAGCACGGGTCTAGACCACCCTCCTTCCCGGCCGATTGGAGCCCCACTCGGGGCCCGGACCCTGTGTTGTATCTGCCGGAGGGCCAGTTGGTCCTGACTGGGCTGTGCTCCTTAGCGGACCCCAAGCACTGGCTTTTTGAGGTGGGAGAGAGTCCACAAAGGCGGGGATCGGGTGGGTTGTTGCTATTTCCATAGCTTTAGGGTCCTATACATTTGGGAAGGGGGTTAATTTAAAAATCTGTTTGTATATAAATAGATGTATGACATGTTTCAGCAAGGATGCTCATGGCAGTATCATTACAAGAGGGTGGCTGTGAAATTAGCCAAGTGGCCACAGAATTAGGTCACGTTGAGGTAACTGGTGATCTTGATGAAGGTGGGTCAGTGACGTGGTGAGGGGGGAAGCCAGATTGGAGTGAACTAGAAGGCCAGGCAATCCCATTTCTGTGTTTTAAATAAGAAAATCTGGATGGTTGCTCACCAAAATGTTAACTGGTTATCTCTGGCTGGTGGGGTATGGTGGTTGGTTTGTCCCCTTCTTTCTGTTTATCTGTATGTTCTAATTTTCCCACAGCCAATATGTGTTAGTGGAGGAATTACAACTTTTCAAAACTGGAAGTGATATACTGGAAGGGTAGTAATTAACCTCAGCTTTGGGGCTGGTAAATGGAAAGGGGGTTGAGGCATCATGACCGTAGTTGGGGTGCAAAGGGGCTCTGATTTCTCTGAGATTCCACAACACTGAGGGTCTCAGATCCCCATCTGATCCTCAGTTAGACTCACCTCAACTTGTGAGGTCCTCCCTGGGCATCCTGTCCCCATCAGACTATAAGCAACTTCAGGGAAGGGGAAGAATTTGGCCGCACATCTATTAAATGCCCAGCACTCTGTTCATCTTTATTTTATAGATGAAAACACTGAAGCTCAGAGGGGGCAAGACGGCCAGGAACCCAGGAGCACTCAGCCTCTGGGTTGAAGCAGCAGGTGAATAAAGAGGACAGTAAACCCCTGTGGGGCTTGCTTTGTGCTGGGCTCTTTCACAAGCATGGAACTAACTCGTGTGCATTCCTCCCACCCTCCCAATAGCCATAAAGCGTGAGGCACTCTTCTTGTCCCCAGGTTACAGATGAGGAAGCTAAGCACAGCAAGAGGTAAGTAATTGCTTGGGTTCATGCTCCTGGTGAACAGTGGTGCCTGGGTTTTGAAGCTAGACAGTCCACCTCTATACCACATGCCCGTTCTTCACTACATAGACCACAGGCTCCTTCCTCTACCCCACATAGACCATGGCTCCTTCCTCTACCCCACATAGAACACGGCTC
>NW_022589759.1:2968767-2983161 GCF_004348235.1 Phoca vitulina | reverse complement strand
CTACACCATATAGACCACAGGCTCCTTCCTCTACCCCACATAGACCAGGGCTCCTTCCTCTACATCATACTGCTTACTCCTTGCAGGGTGGACTCCACCCATATCTCTGACTTCTCTGTGCCTCCCTATGGGTCCCAGCATGGTGGGCACCCAGGGTTGGACTGCCTCTCCACCCACCCACTGACCCACTGCAGAAAGACCAGGTGTGGGCCTTCAGTGCTGTGCTTTGGGCTCTGAACAAAATCAGCCAAGTCTTAAGATCAGGATTGGAAGAACTGTAAAAGGAGAAGCATGAACAGCAAAGAAAATAAACGTGTGTGTGTGTGTGTGTGCATGCGTGTGTAAGCTGTGGGAGTTTATTTTTGTGGGGGTGGGGGTCAGAGAGAGGGCCGTTTAATTTAGGCAAAGGCTCAAGCTGGTTCTTGCTATTAGAAGGAAACCCAAATGAGGAGCCAGGAAAGGACCCCAGGGATGCCACACACCTCGGACCCCTGCTTCCCTCCCTTCATTCTCGCCCCCAGGCACCGTGCGTTCGCAAGCACTGGCAAGATGCCTGTGCTACGGGCACGGTGCGGGTCCAGATGCCTACTTAGGGCCGCCAACACTGAGAGGGCCCCCAGGAGCCAGCAGGAGCCAGCCGTGTCAGAAGAACTTCACCACCATTAACCGCTGCAACCCCACTGCCTGCCCCATCAGCTCCCAGCCCTGGCTCTCCCCATTTCTCAGATGGGCACCCAGATGCATGACCTGAGCTCCACCTCAAGCATGCGGAGTGGCCGGTCAGCACTGCGTCCCCACACCAGCCCCATCGACTGTGTCGCGGAGAAGCTGGCCCTCGTGGGAGAGGATGGGTTCCCTTTAAGGAAGAGGCCTGGGGGTCCCCCCGGACTCTCTGACTTCACTGGCTTGGGTGGGGCCTGGGCATCTGTCTTGGTTTTGTTTTTGTTCTAGCACCTCTGGTGATTCTCAGGAGCAGCCTGCATGGAGAAGCTCTGCCCTAACCCTCTGCCGCTCAGAGTGAGTCCCCGTCGGAAGGGCCCTGCTGGGTTTAATGCCCAGCTGTCACCATCCTGAAATTCGTAATTGCTGAGCGAGAGGCCCGCTCCCCACGCCCAGAGGAGTTTTTCCTCCCACAGACCCAGGCTGCTGACTCGGTACCTGAAGCCGGCATGGGCTTTCTGGATGTTGTAAAATACAGATGGCTGCTTGTAACCACCCAGGTTATAGAACACGAGGTAATCAATCCCATGAGTAAACACGGCAGAGAATCAAAACCAGCCGCGGCCCGAAGCCGGCACAGGGAGTGAGAGGCGAGGGCGGGACGTCCCCTGGGGTCCGATCCTAGCCACCACCGCTGTTCTTTCAGAGGCTGACTCCTCCCCTCGCCTCTCCCTGCCTGGACAGTCCCTCTCCCTCCTCTGCTCCGCCAGGCTCCCCATTCCCTGTTACCCGTGGTGGCCCCCGAAGTATGTCCGCATCCCAATGCCTGCAACCTGTGGATGGGACCTTCTTTGGAGAAAGGGTCTTTGCAGATGTAATGAGGTTAAGAATTTCCAGAGGTCATCCTGAATCCAACGACTGTTACCCTAAACCAGAGAAGAGGAGGCAGAGGTAGAGGGTCATAAGCCGAGGGACGCCCGGGGCCCCAGGAGCTGGAAGAGGCAGGAAGGATCCTTCCCTTCAGCCCTTGGAGGCTGTCACTCCTTGATTTTGGGTTTCTGGCCTCCAGAACCGGGAGAGAATACAGGTCTGTTTTTCTAATCACCTGGTCTGTAGCAATTGAGGGCAGCCCCAGGAAACTAATGTGCCACCCAACTTCCTCTCTGCTTTGTTTTGTGCGAGTTTCTCCCTGGGCTTTCCCCCACCCACTGTACGTAGGGCGAGGCTGTGTGTGTGTGTGTGTGTGTGTGTGTGCGTGTGCTGCTCACAGCTGTGGCCCTAGCGCTGAAAACACGGACAGCCGGAGCCTCTGGGAACCAGGGAGAGAGAAGCCTTGCTTTGGTCCACAGAGCCACAGGCCTGTGGTGCAGTAGCCTGCCCAGCCCCAGACCGCAGCGGGTAGCCAGCCACTGGGGTGCGGGGAAGCTGCATCCACTCCAACCTCCACCCCGGGAATTTCACAAGCCCGCCCTGTGGTTTAGCAAGCTCTGGGAAATGCAGAGAGGGTTCCTGGTCCCTCTCCCTGTGCTCCCAGTCATTGCTGTGAGTCCTTTGTCCCCCTGGCCCCCGTGTCACGGGGCTTCAGCTGCAGGCAGCAGGGTGACGCCTGGGAGGGTCCCACTCCTTTAAGTCGCACCTGGAGACCCTTGCCCCAACTGCAAGCTACCCAAGCCCTTGCCATCCCAGCTGTCCAGCGTGCTCCCCCTTACTGGTGTCCCAGGACGTGATGGGCAAATCGATGCTGACGCCAGTCTCTTTGTCTGAAGTGAGATCAACCTGATGGGCAGTTTCTCTGCGGACTATCTTCTGTGTGCCCCTCCAGATTCACTCCTGCCTTCTCTGCCTTCTCCGGCCCTGCTGGCTGACCTGCGTGGACTCCGTCATTCCACCCCGGCCTCTGCTTCTGATTGGAGCTGGCAGTGGGGACTCTGTGGATCCTAAGCCAGTGAAAGAAGGGAAGCCAGGTGTTCTCCGCTCCCTCCCCGCTGGGACACCTGGTCGACTGCGTCCCCTACCTAGGGCCACAGCTCCTGTTGGGGTCCTCTCCATGTGGACACCCTACCTAGATGTCCTCGCTCTGTCCCCTCATCCCTGCAGTCCCCCACTGCTGCCTGCCATCCTTCCTCCAGGTCCACAAACCCTGTGCACACTTTGCCAACTTTGCCTTTATGAACACCCCATTTCAGGGACAGTTTATTTCCAACCCAGCAGGACCCTGACTGATCCTGTGTCCCTAACCAGGCTATTACTGATTACGCACCTAATGCCTAGAGAAGCTCCCCACCAGAATGTGCGCCCCAGGAGGCTGGGGGCTTTGTCGTGTTCTCACTAGAACTCGTACTGAGACCATCGGAGAGCCACACGGAGCTGTAGGAAATGGTCCAGGGAGCTCCCCCAGGGGTAACATTTTGCAAAACTGTAGTACGATGTTACAAGCAGGGTACGCCTGCTGACACAACCCACCCTTTACTCACATCTCGGATTTCCCTGTGGCCCTGTGCGTGTGCACGCAGCTTTATCACGCATGGAGACTCACGTGCCCCCACCATAGGCGGGGCACGGAGCATTTCCAGCACCACAAGGATGTCATCCATCTGATTTCTCTGGAGGTTTTTTATTTTAACCTGATTTCTTCAAAAGTCTTTTGAAAAATCTTATTTTCTCACTACTTTGTTCCCAGTGCCCAGAACCACACCTAGCACATGGCAGAAACTGAAAACATCTTTACTGGCTGAACACGGGGTGCGTGTCATCCTCACAACACCCCCGTGTGCGGACGAGGAAGTGGGGCTTATCGATGGCACCGTGTGCCCAGGCCGGGCACCGACTCAGAGTCTTCCCAGCTCTGGAGGCCGCAGTCGGGCTTCCCGGGGTCTCTCTGCTGCACCCCAAGGGGCGGTGCTGCTGGCATCCTAATGCAGGAGGTCCCACATACGGTTCAATCTCAGCGTCTCTCCCTCCATCTGCAGCCGCCGAGCACATGCTTCTAGACTCGCTCCACTGTTGGTCCTCCCCACAGCTGTGCTGGGCAGCCGTGCTCCGAGCTCGTCCAAGGCTGATAAAAGTGCTGGGCAGGACGCAGTGGAGCCTGGAGCCTGGTCAGCCTGATAACTGGCTTCTCTTTGATGTTTTTCAAGTTCAGAACGGACCCAGGCCCCTTGGCCAGTGTTGCACGCTTGTTTATTTTCGTCACCATGTAGGCTTTTGTGATTTCCCCTTCCCAAGTGGGACAGCTATCATTATTCCTGTCATTACCCTATTGGAAATGTTGCTAAACGCGCTCTCCTGCTCCATCCGACCCCTCCTTCCAAATGCCCGAGGAAGACCACCCACAACGGCAGACCTTCCCTCCATTTAATTTTAGTTTCAGGATGTAAGTTTGCAATTTCATCACAATTAAAAAAAAAACAAAACCCAAAACTAAAAATGAGACTGGCTTTCCTATCCCAGACCTGCGGACCATCCCTCCCTGATAGGAGGGCTCAGGAGCTGCCTAAGAGTCCCCAAGAACTGCGAGGTTTCAGGGCCTGGGGGGCGGGGAGACCAGCGAACAGTTTCACAAGAAAACACACAGTACTGTCCTAAGTTACGTTCCAAGTGCGTTAGATCAGAGCAAGACCACTAAGCTGTGTTCCTCTCATAAATACCAGTGAATTACTCAGAGGGCACGGGAATGCGGGGCACTGGAGAACCATACCACTTCCTCTCTGGGAGCTCGGACGCACCCTGGATCGGAATGTTTAAATGTTAAGGACGCACCTGTAAAGACCCTCACAATTACTGTCAGAGCCCCTTGCAATGTTTCCCTGCATGCTGCCTTCCCGAACGGAACGTTTGTGGTTAATTTTCTTGCTTTCTTTCCTTTCTTACTTACCCTTTGTCTTTGTAAGTCCATGTCTGAAACACACATGTAGACGCGCACACACACTCGAGCACATGCTCCCTGCATGTTTCCGTCCCTCTGCTCCCAGCATATTTCCTTTTTCAGCTTTTTGGAAAATGTTGCAATGGGGTTTGACCGGAATGAAATTCAAGCAGGTGATGTGGCCCAGGGTTCCCGCCGGCTCCCACAATCCACGTTTCTTCATGTTCCCGGTCTCCTTTTTTCTTTTTTTTTTAAAGTGGGCTCCTGTGGAGCTCACGGCAGGGCTTGAACTCATGACCCTGAGATCAAGACCTGAGCTAAGATCAAGAGTCAGACGCTTCACCGACGGACCCACCCAGGCGCCAACCCCCAATCTCCTTTTATAGTTTGTTCCTTCCTTCAGAGCAGTGAAAGAAATGTTTTCTCAGTGAATGTTATTTTCCCATCTACCTTTCATGAGAACACTGGGAGAGAGGAGTAAGCCTGTGTGTCAACCAACACCGTAAGTCCGCAATTTGGAGGGAAAATGTTTTAGAGTCAGAGGAAAGGCAGTAGAAAGGAGTTTAAATCTATAAAATGATGCTCTACTCTTTATTGAAGGAAAAACAAATTCTAACCATAATTAGATTGTTTTCCCAATATCTCAGGGCTGCTAGGTGTGACCACACACGCTGCGCACGGCACAACCCTGGGGGCGCTGTTCGCATGGGCGCAGTGCTGTGCCGAGGACAGGATGAGTCATGTGTGTGCTGGAGTGGGGGTCGGGGGCTCTCACGTGTAGCTGGTGGCAGTGGCATTCGGGACAAGTCCTTTGGAAAGACATATGATGGTCACTACCAAAACTATGCATGCAATTTCTCTGGGACCCTGCAATTTCACTTTTTTATTTTTATTTTTTAGAGAGACAGCATGAGCACGCAGGGAGTGGGGAGCAGAGGAAGAGGGAGAGAGAGAATCTTAAGCAGACTCCATACCCAGCGCTGAGCCCGATGTGGAACTTGATCTCACGACCCTGAGATCATGACCTGAGCTGAAATCAAGAGTGGGACGTTTCACCGACGGAGCCCCCCTGGTGCCCCTGCAGTTCCACTCTTGAGCGTTTGTCCCGCCTCGAGAGCACACATGCTCTTGCAGAAGCCCGGGCAGTTTGCTCCTCACCCCTCCCCCGCCACCTGCAGCATTGTGCGCGGTAGCAGAAGCCTGGACATAGCCTAGATGCTCGTTCACGGAGGGTGAGTCAATAAGCTAGGATTGATCCTGAAACAGAAAGTGGTGTAGCCTTCAGAATAGAGGCTGATTCGCAAAGGCAGCAATCCCTGGGACATGTCGCTGGGGGGGGGGGGGTGCTTTTGAGTGCAGAAGGGTCTGCGTACTGTCTGCTCCCCCCCCCCAATGAGCCAGGTGATGTCCGGCAAGTTGTTCAGCCTCCTCTGCCTCACTTTGTCCATCTGCACAGTGGGGATGAAGACAGCAGTCACCCTGCAGGGCTGTGGAGGAGATGTCACGAATCAGTATGTGTCACACATTTAGGATGGTGCTGGGATGGAGCAAGGGCCGTATGACCATTAGTTATTATTACTGTATCATCGCTGTCATCACAAGGAGAGCACATATGTGCCAAGGTAGGCATCGAAAACCCTTGAAAGGGTACCCAGAACCACAGGTGCCACGGATTGCTGCTGCCAGGGAAACCAAGAGACTGAGGGCAGGGTGAGGTGGAGGAACACCTACTGCTTACTTGTGTCTTTTGAATTTCTATCAAGAATCTCTATTCCCTATCTTTTTCAATCTTTTTAATGAAAATTTGTAAGCATGCAGAAAGGTTGAAGAACTGTACAGTGAACATCCATGTGTCTACCATCTCATCCCATTTGTCCACCCATCCATCCATCCACCCATCCACCCATCTACCCATCCAACCACCCATCCATCTATCCATCCACCCATCCATCCATCTACTCATCCAACCATCCAACCATCCATCCATCCATCCATCCATCCACCCACCCATCCATCCATCTACCCACCATTCATCCATCCACCCACCCATCCATCCATCCATCTGTCTTCCATCAAACCTTATTTTTTTTGATGCATTTCAAAATAAACTACATATTAGTACATTTCCCCCCAGATTCTTTTGCACAGGTAACAATTAGCTAGAGTTCAGTATTTGTCTATGGGTTTTTTTTTTATGCCAAATGTACATAGAGTCAAATGCACAGGTCTGAAGTGTCCTGTTTGATAATTTTGAAGATGCATTATTTATTTAAAAAAATAAATTATCTACAAATAAAATGTGGCTGACTGGGAGAGAGAGATAAAGACAGAGAGAAATTGAGACAAAGCAAAATCGCACTTTGAACCCACAAAGAGGGGAAAAAAAAAAAAAAAACAACCCATCATGAAGTCAGCGTGATAGCTTATCTAGGGGTAAGGGAATTTACAAGCGATAATGCTTGTTACAGATGGATCTCTGTTGTGGACTGTTTCTATTCCATGAAAGCATGTGTCCTTTGGGACCTCATAGCTAGATCCTTGGGCAGGAAGCATCATCGTCAGGGGTGCAGGCATCAGTTCCTCTGCTGGCTAGCCCTGTCATCTTGGAAAAGGCACTCAGCTTGTCTGGGCCCCAGCTCCCTCATCTGGGAAGGATGCGGCTTCCCACTTTCCGGGTCGCCGGGGAGGACTCTGGGAGCCGACACACAGCATGTTTAAAAGGGCCTCCGGCATCTAGTGGGTGCTCTGTGGCTGTTGTCTCTTACAATAAATCACACATCTCTCTATCTTTGCTTTTTATTTTTTCAAAATTGAATTGGAAAGAACCAAACAATGCAAGTTTTAAGTTTTTCATCCTTAGGGGAAAAACGTCATCTCTCCCTACAGCTTTGCCGCCCTCCCATCCTCTGTAAAAATCCAGGGAAATGAATCAGCCTGCAGCATTTTGCTTGTCTAATTCTTTGATTACTACATGATTGCAGCATCCACTCAGGCCGGGGCTAAAAATCGAAAGAAAACAAGAATTCTTGAGTTATTTCCAGATCCTGAATCTGACACCACGATTCCTCTCTCAGTTTTGGCAAAACCTACAAAATGAGTGACCAAGAAGGGTAAACAAGTTTAGGTAAACACTCTATATACTGATTCATGATTTAAGTACATCAGTTAACATTTAGCTTAATTTACCACAGTGTTTTAATGTCATTAAGAATGTAACTTCTTAGGAAAACTAAGAAAGTCTGTTTTTAGCCCAGACATGCAATTAAGGGAATTAGTAACGTGATACATCACCCTCAGGAACTGCGATAGAGTAAGAAAGCTCGTGCGGCCCTTTATAAAGATGTTCTTGCAGCCTGAGCCAGAGTTCACCGAGCTTCGATCTGAGGGCAACCAGGAGGGAAAACACAAAATGAAAGAAGGGAGTCACTGACCCCCGCGCCCAACAGTAGTAAGAACAGATTCGCGATCGTGTGCAGATATGAAATAGTCAGAAAATCAGAGTCTGCGCTGGGGAATTAGTCGCTTTCCTGTCTGGACCAAAGTCACCCTCAAGCAGCTTTGCAAGGATCCGTGTGTGAGCCCAGGGAGTGGGTTTGCTGGGGCCCGAATTAGGAAAAGGAGAAAGGATTTTTTTTTCTTTCTGAGATCCCGAGAGAGAATTCCACTTCTGACGAGCTTTGGCATTTACTTAGTTTCTGGAAGCTCGCCACCCGCTCGATCAGGGCTTCTCCTCCTCGGCACTGCTGACATGTGGGGCTAGGTCATTCTTTGTGGGGGTGTCCTGTGCATTGTAGGGTGTTGAGCAGCATCCCATGCTTCACCCACCTCCACCCCGTGAGGACAACCCCAAATGCCTCCAGACACTGCCAAATGCCCGTGGGGGCAAAGCCACCCTTGAGAACCACTATTATCAATGAATCCACTCCTTCTGCAGATGGGGAACTGCGAGCAGCTAAGCTAGAGTCAGACCCAGGAACGCGGGCTACGGACAGGAGGCAGCATGGGGCAGGGGCAGATCTGACTACAGGGAACAAAGCTCAGACCACCACTCAGCTGCTGCATGCAGGGGCCAGGTTCTCAGCCTCCCTGAGGATCCCTTCCTTATGGACTCTTACCCTGGGATAACGAATAGGAGCCCTTCCTACAGATGGTCGTGAACAGAAGCCACGGGGACGAGCGGTCATGGGTGCTGATTCTAGTGGATGAGACAGGGCAGAACTTCCAACCTCTGCACACTCCAGTCCCTCACCTATACGGTGCTGCTGCCTTCCCTGGTGGCTCTCAGTCAAACACAACAGTGGACACAGACTCTCAGCTCAGGGGCCTACACACGGTCAGGGTCAAGTCTCTCAGCTATTATTACTGTCATCGAGGTTGTTGGGGATGTGGAGGGAATATAGAGCAGATCCTGGTGGTCCCAGTGCCCAGGTGTGTCTAAAGGGGCTGGGCTGCTGGCCTGGCCAAGGCTGGCCGCTTTCTCGCCCCTTGAGAGCCCACGGGCTGCACCTACTGCCCACTGCCCACTGGCTCCATTGCCCTCAGAGCCCCCCTGGGCCTTCCAGCCCTCATGCTCCTCCTCCCTCCGAATCCAGGTGGTTGGAGCCTGTCCACAGCTGTACTCCATGTTCTTTGCCCTGCTCTCCTCAGCACTGGTACCTCAGAGCCCCAGCCAGAGCAGACACTGGCCTCTCAAGGCAGCAGAGAGAGTGACCTTGACCGAGTCCCTAACTTCTCTGATCTCGGATTCCTCACCTGGGCAGGGCCATGAGAACAGAGGATCCCTACCTTCTGAGAAAAGGCCTATCTACCACCATATTTCTTTGTAACCTTGACCCTGGGGACTCAGCACGATTCTGAACACATGGTAGGTAGGTAACTAGTCAACGTTGGACATAAAGAGTATGTAGGAATGAGAGGCTGGGTCTGTACCTCTGGGTGGTCTGTCCACTTCTTTCCAGAAAGAAAAAGTGAAAAAGACAGAGACTGTTGCTTGGATTTTATGTGGACACAGCAAAGATTACCTTCCTGGAGTGTGAAGGTGACCCACGTACCCACCTATTCATCCACCTGTCTGTCCATCCATCCATGCATCCATCCATCCACCTGTCCATCCACCCATCTATCTATCCATCCCTGAAAAATGTATTCCTGCCAGGTGCCAGGCACTGGTTGGTCTGGGCTTTGAGGATGCAGAAATATTTCAGTCCCCACTATGTTGGAACAAAGCCTGACCCAGAGGAGATACCATGACATGTTTGCTGAATGAGTGAAGAACTGTTTGAATGAATGAGTGAATGAATGGATGGGTAAAGCCATGAATGGCATCAGGGTAGACTAGTTCCAGGAATCCCTACCACTAGCTGGACTTTGGTTCTGCCCATGGTTCCCAGGGTCCTTAAGCAGAGGGTGCAGTGCGAGTAGCAGGTGGAGCAATGTCTTCCCAGAGGTGGAGCTCTAAGGGCGTCAGTGACTGGGAGACATGCTCTCTCTACCCTCACGAAGGCTTCCCAGAGAGATCCTGCATCCATGCTGAGTGGCTTCATCCTCTTCAACTGAGCCAGTTGGTTATCAGCCCACATCCCAGGGGTCGGTGTGAGGCAGGGCTTTGGGGGGCCCAGCATGTTCTAGTCCCTATTCTATTGGCTCAGAATCTCTGCCCTTGCCCCCAAAAGCCCATCATCAAGAGAAACAACAGGAAGCGAAGCTGACCACATTGTAATGCTTGTTAGCCCAGAGACACAGGCTGTACTTGACATTCCAGGGACGGTGAGGAGTCATGCTGACCTATCCATCTGTGGCCTGGAACCTTGTGAGCACACACAAAGGGGAAGCTTAGTGTATCTAAATGGATGATTATTAATGTCACTTCCCAAGTCACATCAAGTGACAGGTTGAACGGGGCAGGCCTGGGAAGGGCCTGATCAGGACAAGCAGTGTGCTAGGTTCCTCCCTGCTCCCCACCTGTCCCCAAGGTGGGGGAAGCCTGGAGCAGCAGTGGGCTAACCAAGTATTTCCAAGTCAGACAGGGCAGCTCCATCAGCCCATCACTCTGCCAGGAAGCTGAGAGCCCAGGCTCCCTGACTGCGGACACAGTTCCTTCACATGTCAGCTGTAGGTAGGCAAGGCCCGGGGTCTGGGAAGAGAGATCAGACCCCTCCAGAATTGTGTCTGCTTCATAATGATGGGGACACTTGCTGAGCAATCGCTTTTTTCCGGTGCCATGTTAAGCACTTTGCATGGGTCAGCTTGGTCTTTCCCCACAAAATCCCCAGGGTGAGCATTATCACATTGCCATTTTGTACGTGAAGCTGCTGCGGCTTAGCAAAATCCAAGCAAGTGGACTGGTCACACAGCAGAGCCAGGACTAGACCCCAGTCTGAGCACCTCCAGAAGATCTGCTCTGGGACCAACTGGGGCTGATTGGCTCCCAAGGGGTTACAGTTCCCCATGTCGGAGATGGCTGGGCCAGCCGCCTATCCTGCAGATGGAGAGCCTGGGGCAGATGTGGGCAGGGGAGCTCAGCCAGATACCCTCACGTTCTGCACCTCCAGAGAGCAGGCTGCCACTGCATGCACCTAGATTTTCCAAGGACTGGATCAGAGGTTGACCAAGAAACATCCTTCTTCAAAATGGAAACCGGAGGGCAGAGAGGACAAGTCTTGGGAGTTCTGCCATCTTATGGGGATTCCACAGCGTGTTTACGGCAGTCTGAATTGGGGTCCACATTTGAGTGTATCCTAGCCCTTAGCACTTTGAGACTGTGCCCCAACATCCATGGTAGGGAAGACTGGAGACCTTCCAAGCTATGACAGGAAGATCACTACAGCTCCAGAGAAAGAAAGCCTGGTGTCAGAACACGAGCAACACCTTTCAAAGGTGGGTGGATTTCTTCAAACCAATACATTTTTAATTCTTCTTTTGGTTGTTTTTTTTCTTCATTCCCCCAAATGTCAACCTCAGGATAGAAGATCACTTCAAATCTCATTTTATAGTATGGAATATTTTTCTCGTTTCCTAGCAGAGACCAATTTTGGATGAATAACTTGCGACCACAGAAACATGACACCAAAGTAACAGCGCTGGGTGGCAAATTTCTCCGTTACCACAAATATCCTTTCTCCTCAAGGACCAGATTGGAAGCATTTGGGGTTGTTTGTGCATCCCATCCTCAATCAGACGGAGAAGGGGCCGCCCCGGTAGCAGCAACATGCCCAGTGCTGTCCGCCTGTCACCAGATGCACATTTCCCTCTTTGTTACACTTTTCCAAAGCATTGACAGATTCTTTAGTCCTGGGTGTGAGATTTTCTTCCTTGTGTGAAAGAGGAGGTGCCTAGCCCAAAGCTCATGCTCAAAAATATCCTGATTCCATCCAATGGCCTGATTGTGTGCTGTGAGGACTGAATGTTAATTAACCAGGGTCCCTGTCTCCATTCTTTAATCCCCAATTTACGCTGGCGTTCTTAGCCTTTGATGCCTGCCCCATCAGAATTTGGATCCACTTTGGAAGTAAAAGGGATCATACTGCACAATTCCAGAGGCACTGTGTTCAGGCAGTGGCACAGTGACGAAGTTTTCATGAATATTAAATATTCATTTAAATATTTAATATGTAGCCACCCTCATCCTCATCACCAGCAAAGTAGTGCAAAGTGCAAAGGAATAAAGAAACCAAATGGTGAGACTTGCACACATCCCTTAGCCTCTGATCATTTTTATCCTCTCAACATTGTATTAGAAGACATTCCAAACATACAGGAGTTACCCGTTGTGAAAACCCATATATTCATCACTGAGATTCTGGAGTTGTCAATATTCTGTGATTCTTGCTTTATCACTTTACCTTCCATCCTCCCTCTCTTCTTTCCTTCCATCTACCCATCTATCCTGTCATCCTCCCATTCATCCATTCACTCATCCATCCATCCACCCACCCAGTCATCTTCCCCAGTCTGTCCGTCCACCCATTCATCCATCCATCCATCCATCTGCCCATCCACCCACCCACCAGTCATCCTCCAATCCATCCACCCAACCATCCAGCCAGCCATCCATCCTGTCATCCTCCCATCCATCCATCCGTCCATCCATCCATCCATCCATCCATCCACCCATCCATCCAACCATCCATCTGCCCATCCACCCATCCACCCAGTCATCCTCCAATTCATCCACTCACCCATCCAGCTAGCCATCCATCCTGTCATCCTCCCATCCATTCATCCACCCATCTATCTATCCATCCATCCTGTCCTCCTCCCATCCATCTATCCGTCCACCCATCCATCCTGTCATCCTCCTGTCCATTCATTCATCCTTCCAGGCTATCAGTCATCTTATTCTTCTTCAGAGTCCATCGTCTCTCATGGTTCTTCTCCCCCTCCGATTTCCCCCCCTTCATTAACCCTCAGTTTGTTTTTCAGAAGTCATCTTATTCTTCTTAATAGACTATTTCTTAGTTCTAGATTTACAGAAAAATTTAGAAGATAGTACAGAGTTCCCCTATACTAACACCCCATTTCCCTCTTGTTAACATCTTACATTAGTATAGTACATTTGCTACAATTAATGAACCAATATTGATATGTTATTATTACACTGTTATTAAAGTCCATACTTCATTCAGATTTCCTTAGTTTTCACATAATGTTCTTTTTCTGCTCCAGGATCCCATCCAGGATCACATGACAGTTAGTCATCTTGTCTCCTTAGGATCCTCTTGGCTGGGACAGTTTCTCAAACTTTCCTTGTTTCTGATGACCTTGACAGTTTTGAGGAATATTGGTCAGATATTTTGTAGCATATCCCTCTATTGGGATTTGTCTGGTGTTTGCTCATGATTAGACTGGGGTCCATGTCATTTTTTTGATGAATGTCCTAGTCAGTTTATGAGCCTCTTTTGTCAAGTAGAGAATGAAGAAAAGGGTCTCATATCTGTATCAGGGGAATGTTGTATAACAGTGGGGAGGGCTACTGGTGCCGCCTGGGTTCAAATCCTGGCTCCAGCACTCACTAATGTGGACCTATGTTCCTTAAGCCTCAGTTTCCTTCTATGTAAAATGGACATAAATGGACCCTCACTCAGAAGGTGCTTTGAGGGTTCAATGCAACTCTGAGCACAAGAGCCCTTAACTGAGATCACCTGTTGCTCTTTTTTTTTTTTTTTAAGATTTTATTTATTTATTCATAAGAGACAGAGAGAGAGAGAGAGGCAGAGGGAGAAGCAGGCTCCCCGCTGAGCAGGGAGCCCAGTGCGGGACTTGATCCCAGGATCCTGGGATCATGACCTGAGCCGAAGGCAGACGCTTAACCATCTGAGCCACCCAGGCGCCCAACCTGTTGCTCTTGATGTTACAAATGTCCAACATAGATGACAGTCACCATAGGACCTGTTGGAGGAGGGGGCTGGTCCCTTTCAACAATCGGACAGATGGAATGGGTGTGACTCCTTCTCAGATGGATAGATGGATGGATGGATGAATGGGAGGATGACAGGATGGATGGATGTACTATACTAATGTAAGATGTGACAGATGGAATGAGCCCCAGCTCATTCCTGAATGGAGGGGCTCAGGGCACAAGGGGTAGCTGGGGAGCCAGGGGATGCTGATACTCCTGAGCATGGAGTCCTCCCTGACTCTAACTGGCAGAGCAAGACACACACACACACATACACACACACACACTACACACCACATACATCACACACACCATAAACACCACATATATACATATTACACACACATACATACCACACACACCACAAACATCACACACTCACATATCACATACACGACACATACACATACACACCCCACATGCATCACACACACACACACACACACACACACACACACACACACACACACAC